>NC_139597.1:6947515-7042515 GCF_946808225.1 Silurus aristotelis | reverse complement strand
ATATTCCAATGCACCATTTGGCAAAATATTTATTTCGCAATAACCCTCTTGTATAAGAGCAGGCTGGAACAGTAATCACTCTTTATGCACAATCTACAATGAGTAGGAAACAATGGTGTTGTGAGAGGGCAGTAGGACTACAGCTTCCTGCATTAAATTCCACTCAGTGCAAGAAAACTGCATGGCTATGATAGATTTATGCTTAATTTTTCTTAGTCATTCTTTCTATTTGGTGTGAAACATGAGCGCAGTGTTATTATATTATTATAAAGAACATATTCACTTTCAATCACCGAATTATCTGTGTAAAGCTGCTTTGAGACAATGTTCATTGTTAAAAGTGCTATACAAATAAAAATTAATTGTATTGAATTATTCTTCTCTTCTGGACAGTTTTCTTTTTATTCCTTTGTTTTCTTAAAGTGGGAGTGTTTAATGATAAAAGTTTATTTGGTCCTGGAACTATATTAATGAATGTGTGTGATATATGACCTAACAAAGAATGCTAGAAGTTCAGAAAATCTGGATGACAGTCTGCTTTCTGAGCAGACCTCAGATGCAGGGTGTGATATTCAGTGACGGAATACAGTGGACACTGATAGAATAACTCCAGTGCATATGTATTTAATATTTATTTTATGTTATATAATGGCTGGATTGTATTTCATTGTCAAAGTTATAGTATTCATTACATATACAGTCATTATTTGATAATTATGTAATATCAAAGAATTGAATAATAAATTAGCCCATTTCCAAAAGACCAAACTGAGTCAAATTGTTAGCTAAATAAAAATAATGTATACCCAGTTAATTATCTTGATAATTGAATTTGATGCGTTTACATCCTAAACAAAACTAAATAGGTCAATGTTTTAATTGCGATATGTGCTGTTCTTTTCTCGAGTCTAGATGTTTATTTGATTTTCTCTCAGCATGGTTGAAATGTAAAATGACTGCTTTGTTCTAGCAGAACATCACTTCATTTGTTCTCCACTGCACTTCATTTTGTTCGGTTTTATAACTATTATCACTTGCATGTGTTCCCGATTATGATGTGATCGCTGTGACATTAATCCAAGTAAAAATGCTTCTACCATTAACTAGACCGTCTTTCTGTCAATGTGTGTAACACAACCGATGGTGGGATTCAAAACAAGTATCATGCGCTAGTTACAGCACCGAGGAGTATCATACCATTTTAACTGCCTGGATATGATGCCGTTTGTCCTTGCCCATGTTCTAGTGTACTGTTTACTCCTGCCACAAACAAAAAATGTTTTATTTTATTTAGTTAGGGGTGTAAGGTTGGTTACAAAAAAAAATTGTCAGAGGTTATAAGCATTTCCAAATGATTTTTTTTTCTACATTATACTGTTAAAAGTCTGTGAATTAGAATTCAGAAATACGCGCACACACAAACACACACACACACGCGCACACACGCGCGCACACACGCGCACACACGCGCACACACGCGCACACACACGCACACACACGCACACACACGCACACACACGCACACACACGCACACACACGCACACACACGCACACACACGCACACACACACACACACACACACACACACGTTATTAAACCTGAAATGTTCTGGTTCAGTAAATGGACAGAAGCGTAATGAACTGTTGCTGGAATCATAAAGCCGCTAAAATCAATCCAAACCACACCGTTAAGGCAAAATGGGCAGTTTTATTATGCGGCAAAGGTTCAAGTGCAGCACATGACTAAGCTCAACTCTAGTACTATTCAACATACACATCTGTCCAACATAGCACAAAGTGCCAAATCAGTAATATTGATTCTTCTAATGCCAGTGTCTGTGTGAAAGCCGGAGCTTTTTGTCCATACACATTTACTTTAAATTATAGAGTAGAACACAGTGATACATTAAGATCCATGTCGATGTCTGATTCATAAGCTCTCATCATGTGCGCATAGGTTTCCTCTAGATTCTCCAGTTTCTGCAAAAACATGCAGGTATGCAGGTATCTATGCTAAACTGCCCTTCGTCATAAAAGAGTGAGTGTGTGTGTGTGTGTGTGTGTGTGTGTGTGTGTGTGTGTGTGTGTGTGTGTGTGTGTGTGTGTGTGTGTGTGTGGTGTGAGTGTAGGGTGAACTGTGATGGTCTGGCATCCCATCTAGTACGAATTCCACACTTTGCTCGCAGTGTTTCCAAGATATTCTCTAGATCCACAGTGACCCTGACCAGGATCAAATGGTCACTTAAGATGAACGAATGAATCTTGACAAACACAATTTGTTGTTTTGCACAGTTCTAAACAGGTAGCCTCCATTATTTGTTTGCAATGTGTAACTTGTATAAAGTTGTACCACAGTAACCGTAAAAGTGCACAAAACTTTTCATTTATGAATTTGTGTTTAGTGTGTATGAACATTACACCGGATTTTCAAAATTATAGCACAATTTTTTTCCTGGGGCCAGTGACCCAATTTTATGTGCCCACAACTCCTCTTCCAACACATTATGGTTAGTAGGCAAGTAAATATACTTAGCTGAGAAGTCATGGTGCATTACTAAAGGGAAAAAACACAACACTGTTTATAGGAAATCAGTGAACAATGAGTGGTGTGAAGCAGTCCAACTCGAAGCATTGATTATTTTCTAGAAAAAGCACACCCTGAAAGGTTTCATTCAATTCATAGCAGCATGCAAACGGATAGATGGATAGATGGATGGATGGATAGATGGATGGATGGATGGATGGATGGATGGATGGATGGATGGATGGGCTTTGCCATTGAAAATGTGCAAATGATGCACAAGTACAAATACTGTATATATACTGTGTAAAGCACAATATGTGTAAAGGATGTGGGATATATACATTTACAATATGGAATACATACATTGTATGCACAACTGTACAAAAGTTATATACAGTGTTGTCAGCAAATATGCCTATAATACCAACACTGCTGACAGAGAGATGAGTTAAGGATGAAAACGTTTCATATCACTCTTGGATAATGAGCCGTTAGAAAAAAAAAGAGAGAAACACACACCTGTCATCGTAGCAAAAATCCGCGTCCAGCGTGTTCAAGTACAGGAGCAGAGCCACAGCGCCGCACACCAACTCCCTTATCATTTCTTAATAAAAACAAAGCACAAAGAAAAGACTGACAACAATACGGGAAATATTAATTCTCGCCCCTATTAATTTCCCTCATTGTCTTCGTGCCAGATGAACTCTAATTTCTAATAGAAAGCGTTTCGACGCGAGCTGTAAAAGCGACACCGCGTGTTTATTTACGCGCACGCGGACGCGCTGGTTTTATAGACAGCTATACAGGCGCACGCGCACGCGCACACGCAGCCGCGATTTACTGACCGCGTGCGTTGATTCACAGCCACGCATGCGCACTGGGTGTATCCTCTGGCTATGAGGCTATGAGGTCCACTTGCATTTTAGTGTCGTCATGCATTATGCAGTGTAGTTGAGCAAATAATTATTTTTGTACTCTTTTTTTTCTTTTAATAATTGTACTATATCTCATATGTCAGTATTGCGTAGTATTTGATCAAATGCCTTGAATGGAAAAAAATAAGAGTCAAAGAAAATAATTATTTACATTTATTGCATTTTGCAAAAGCTCTTATACAGAGCTACTTACAAAAGTGCTTTGAGTCTCTAGCAATGAATAAAGCAACACTGGTTTGCTAAATTGCAAAAAAAATAAAAAAATAAAAAAATAAATAAATAAATAAATAAATAAATAAATAAATAAATAAATAAATAAATAAATAAATAAATAAAAAGACAATGCAAACCAGGAAAAGTGCTAGTTTCAGTGTTTTAGGAACAAGTAGGTCTTCACACATCATTTGATGATATCCAGCGACTCCACTGTTAAGACATCTAAGGGATGTTCATTCCACCACCTTCTCAGAACAGAGAAGAGCCTTGAAATATACTTACCTCTTACCCTGAGAGAAGGTGGGTCCAGTCGAGCAGTGCTATAGGATCTTAGGCAGCATGTGTAGCGTGAGGATTAATGAGGTCTCTGAGGTAGGAAGGTGCTGGTCCATTTTTGGCTTTGTAGGTAAGCATCAGTGCTTTGAATCTGATGCGTGCAGTTACTGAAAGCCAGTGGAGGAAACGCAGCAGTGGGGTTGTGTGGGAAAACTTGGGCAGGTTGAACACAAGCTGCATAGCTGCATTTTGGATAATCTGCAATGGAGCAATAGCGTTTAGAGGGAGACTGCCAGTAGAGAGTTGCGGTTGTCCAGTCTTAAAATCACAAAAGACTAAACAAGCACCTGAGCAGCCTGTGTGGACAAAAATGGTCGAATCCTTCTGATGTTGTAGTGATTAATTTTGCAGTGAAAACTATAAATTATAATCAGCTGTGCCACAGATTTAAGCCACTCCCTCTCAGAAATAACACTAACTCCATTCAGCCCAATGTAAAATAAGTTAAGATCTGCTTTTGACAACAACTAAGAGCCAATAAGCTTTTCTGATAAGAGGCAAATGCTGAAAATCATAAGCAGCATGAGCCCAAAATCTCCAGACACATGCACCACATATAACACATGACATTTTTTTATGGCATTTGTTTGGCACCGAGGTTCATCAGTTCTTAAACCAAATCTTTCCTTGTATTTCTTTTTACTTCCCCTTCCCCTGATTACTTAACTGGCATGTTCATTAATCATAAAATTGCAAGCTAGAAACATTCAGATTGAGCAGAACTGAAGACTTTGTGTACTCCATTCCTAACCTTCACATTCACAGCTGTAAGATAGAAATGTTTGAATTTCTTTCCCTTTAATCATAAAATAATAGTAAGCTGATTGTACTAAAAGTAAACGATTTGGAAGCTGGAATCTTCTATTAGCCACACATGTTTAAAACAGCTGTCTGGGGAACATCTAAACAATAGGCAACTAAAACTGAAGTTAGCATTTTATTTAATCAATATAACAATGTTTAGATGAACTTGTACTACAGTGTTGTTAATTTTCTATAACAACCCCGCTTGGAGAGTAATGCCAGCTGTTATTTAAATGATAAATTTCTATTAATGTGCTCTTTCAAGTGCCTGATCAATAAAAAAATAGTTTTTCAGCAAAACACTTTCCAGCACAGGCTCTCCCTTTTAGTTATGCTATCATAGCTAGCTACAATGCTGTATTATAACAGGTAGAAGTTTTACCACATCGTTATATTCCTTTCCTAATGCTACCGTAATTTTCTGTGATCTCATTACCTAACATTGACAACACTTCTTATGTAACCCTTTATTTATCAGATTATGGTTGTTATTGGTTGAATTTCTCAATTTTGAAGTATTTTTGCGAAAATGCATTGATGACATTAATAATTTAACAATTTAACAACACATTTTCATTCTTATCTCCTTTCTAGTCTTTTCTTTTACAGTTTTTCTTAAGTTCAGCCAACCTTTCTGTTTAGTCTCAAGTTCTTGACTGTTTGTTGTGTCTAGTCACATGTTAAAGAATAACAAACTGCTAACCCCAAATTTAGCATTCTCCCATTTCACAGAACAGATAAGTCATTATTAACAGATGTTATTTTGCCCGCTGCTAATTTGTAACTGATGTTTACCAACCTTTACCTACAGTACGCACAAATCCTGAGAATATGTAGTTTATTAGGCATTGTGATACGTTTTGTGATTGTTTTCTGCACCACATTTTCAATCCGAATATTACATTTAAACAGGAAACTGTTTATGACTTTTTATATTGAAACATAATTCATATTTTCATAAGACACGTTGCTTGGAAAATTAGATAAATACTATTACAACAATAACATCAATAGTAGTGTTGTTGAGGTTGTTTCATTATTGAACAGGCAGATGTTTCACTAGTCATTGTTAGTAAACGGGATTAACTCTGTAAATAGCCAACCATAACCTAAAACACATGTTCATATTGGCTTCATGATAATTTAACAACATTTAAACATAAAAGATGAAAATTAGCTTATTCTTTCACCAGAGACAACAGCGCTTAATCTAATAATGAGTATGAAAGCACTCCACTAAACTGTTATTTTTAGTTCTTGTTTCTTTTAACTATTGGGGAAAGGTGTTTGTGTGCTGATTTTGCTGTTCATGCCCTGAATGAGTGATTATTTTCAGATGGAACTCATCATGTGTTGTTTTGGACAGATGGGGTGTGTGTATGTGTTGTGTGATTACTCCAACATTCCTGCATCCTGTTTGCCCCACTGATGATGGGTCATCAATAGAAAAAACAAATTGCACCTCTCTTGCGTTCCAACTTCCCCCGGACTTTCTCATTCCCATACGGTGCCTTTTTAAAGCACTGATTCCTGATAAGCAGCGTTACATGGCTCTGATAGACTTCCTTCTCCTCTGCTTCCTCTGGCCGGAAGCTTATTGCGCTCCCCCGCCAAGTTTCATGGGATCAGTTCCTGGGATCACAGAGGGCATTTCAGAGTACAAAAACCAGTGTCCTTTAATTACCTACAAAAATAATAGTGAAATGTCTGTTTTTTTGTTTTTTTTACTACAATCTTGTTGAATTTTTAAATCAGATCTAATCGGGGCAGCAATCCTTACAGTAGTCCTGCATATAATTTAAAGCAAATTACATTCAAATATATAAACAATAATACTATTATTTGACAAAGACATTGTTTGGTAAGAAGAATTAGTCTCCACTTGCTGTTATTTGGAACAACCAGTAAGCATAGAAAAATCTTCAGTAAAGAGACACATATTTAGTTGTTAATTAGGAACAAAACAGCAGTTCGTGTTTTGCAGATGCATTATTTAGCATTTCATGCAACAGTTCCTGTTATGAAAAAACATTCTTCCTCCTCTTCACTTCAAAGGATTCCATTTTCTCACACCATCATTTTAAAACTGGAAATTGGAAACAATAAGGAGATTGAAAAAAGGAATTAGATTGTTTCCCTTGGCATTGCTAATTCCATGGAAGAGCCTGCTTACACTGCATCATGACATCAGATCCTGTATGTGTTCCTGATTTAGCAACAAGTTAGGAAATGAAAAACTACCGCTCTTCCGCTTAATGGCGGTGATTTTACGCCTGAGAATGCCTATATACCTGTTTTCAAGTAATTATTAGTTTTTGTCTTCATGGGAAAACACTGCAAATCTAACTGAGCTATGACAACTTTATAAGAGAGATGACAGGGGTGATATTGGCACAAGCGTGTGTCTGCCAGGCATTGGTAATTATGAGGTATTCAATGCCTTAAGGACCACACAATAGAACATACCAAAGCATGATTAGCTTGATTTCTACTGTGAGATTGACCATAGCCTGAAAAGATTTCTCTAGCACATGTGCAATGTGTCAAAACTTGAGTCTTGACCTTTTCACAGCACAAACATCCCAAAGAGAGCTGCATTATCTCTGAGTCTGCTGACGGATATGTGAACTACAGTGTGATGAATGAGTATGTTGATGGAAGCAGCAGAGGAAACAGCAAGAGTCATAACACGAATAACAATAGCAGCACTTAGTACAAAGTCCAACAACATCCAAAATTCAGCAAAGGAGTGTTTTTTTAACCATACACAGGGTAATGGAGGTTTTGCATGTTTAAGAGGCAGAATTTTCACGGTGCCAAATACATTCTGGATCACCCTTCAATATGAAAGGAATACGTGACAGACATTGATAACATAGGGTTAGTTTGCATTCAAATAATGTGGATGTGATGTATGATCAAAGTTGCACAATTGTCTAATTTTTATCTCAAAACATCCATTTATAGCTATTACAACACAAGCAGCAATAAGAACCAACTTTAAATTTGTGGATATCACAACATAAATCTTACACTATAGAAACAGTTTGTGACAACTGACTATTCATATGTTTTATGTACATCCCATTCCACAATTAGCCCCTAATTATAATAAATTCCACTCTTCTGGGAAGATGTTCCACTAAATTTTGGAGGATATTTGTGCTAAGGGCCTTAGTAACATTTTGTACTGATGTGGGGTGAAGAGCCCTGAGGTGTACTCAGAGTTTCAATTCATCCCATAGAGGGGTTAAAGGATTGAGGTCAGATCTCTATAGCAGGCAATTTAAGATGTTCCACACCAGCCCATGTAAACCAAACTTCTTCGAACTGGCTTTATGCACAGGGGCATTGTCATGTTGGAACCGGTTTGGGTCTCCAAGTTCTAGTGAAGGGAAATGTAATGCTAAATGCATCGAAAGACGATTGTGTACCTTTAACTTTTTGGTAACCGTTTGGGGAAGAACCACATATAGCTGGAAATGTCAGGTGTCAAAACTTTTGTCCATATAGTGTAACTGATAATGGATTAAAATAATGTGGCATTCTTTAATATATAAATTAATAAATATTGGTAATTGTTGGCAAATTGCTGTGGTATAAAAGGAAAACACTGGTATTGGAACATTTTCAATAAAAATTGTAAACTGCACTTCGGACTGTATCACTACCCCATTATGGATTATTTAGTCATAACTAGACACCGGTGTTTTATTAAAACCCTTTTACTACTTTTATATGTGGATTAACTCATTTTTTCCAATCCTACCATCAATAAAGACTTAGATCAGTAAATCTAAAAAAATTTATGATGGTAAATCCAGGAAAGCTCAAATAATAATATTTTTTTTGAGCAGATGATTTTCGTATTCATAAACACATTTGGCTCAAATCTATCTGGGCTCTACACTGCGAAAATGCGATTCAAACAGAGAACACAAAAGATCTTTTTGGATTAGATTTCAAAGAAAAGATTAGATATGTGTGCCTGGGATCTGATATGGATTATTATCTCACATATGTGAAAACTGCTTTGGGAAAATCTGCATGCTTGTGTTAACATGGACATATCCGTTTCCCTTTCATTCACCCTTAGTTTTTTAACCCTGTTTAAGTCAAACTTTATTCTGGCATATGTTCTGGGTTAGGGTTAGAATGAATAAATAATATCAGAAAAGATAGAAACCAGGACTTGCTTATGATTAAATCATTATTATATAAACAAATACAGATTCATAAGCATGACAATGTTTTTATTTGAGAAATGGCATTTAAGACATGTATGTACTAAATAAAATATAAAATAAAAAAATTGGAAGCGTAATTAAAACAATAATAGTGCTACAATAAAATTGGCTTTATAATGCACTAGGCTCCTTCATTCCAACAATAGCGTAACATCTGGGGGACAGGAGCGGGTTGAAGAGCTGCACCAGGGCGGAGTAGAACACATTTCCCTGTTAAAACATATAATTTAAATGTACAATTAATATTTTAGACAGGCACATGGAGATGTCTTTATCTGTAGATGAAGGTCAGTCATCAATAGATTGTCTCAGGCTGCTAAAAAGCTGACATATTGCAGTATTTCTTTACCTGTTCCTTCAAGTAACACAGACGGTCCAGCAGGATAAGTCCTTCAATACATGGAGCCAATATCACCTTTAACTGAGAGGAAAAACATCAAACAAATTCCTTATTTTTTGTGTTTGCTTTTCTAATATACTGTACAGTTCATCTAGTTTAAGTATAGTGTATCAGTAAAGATTTATTTACAAAACCACATGCCTGCTATTTCTTTGTAAACACAGACAGAGTCGTCTTTCCCAACTTTAGCGACAGAATTGGGTTTGGAATGTGAGCTTGATCTGCTGTGTTTAGAAAATTTTTTTTTATCATGCACAATGCTGAACTTTTACTTTCTTGGTTTTTGAATATTTACAATACTAAATCTTCTGTTCATTTCTAATTTTAAACTGAAAAAAAACCAACATATTTTCTTTTTCTTTTTCACCCCAGTGTGGATACAGTACTTTAAGTACTTTGTTTTCCTATTAAACAGTCCAGGCTAAAATCCCTGAAATAGAGCTCACCATGTTGAAAGCCACCATCTCATTCATCCTAGAGATGTACAGGTCATGGTAACTCTGAATCACACTGTCTGTTAGCTGATGAAGAATCAGAAAAAAAGAAAACTTGGATGTCAGAAGCAAACCCTAAAACCAACCATGGAAAATGCATAAAATTTGATTTTAAACTGGTTTGCAAAATAAAATTCAGTTCAGTGTAACATTCATCCTTCGAAATAAACATGAAAGCTCATTAAATGTTCAGTTTAGGAACAGAATTATAACAGGATTGTTATATAATCTAGATTAAAATACTGTAAATCTGACAAAACAGGTTTAAGGGCTTAAATTCAAAAAGGAAAAAATGGTTGTACGTTTCTTTTCATTTTCACCACTGCTGACCTTTAATTCGTCCAGTTCTAGTTTCCTGAGAGCTCGTCTCACGTAGTCCACAAATGAGGACGCTTTGGAATAAACGTTCCCAACTCGCCTCTCACTGCCAAAAAGAATGATGCGATGTGCCATTGGTTGCATGAATTATAAGATGGGTACAAATAAGCCATGTTTGCAGCTGTTTTAAAATCCGAAATTATTCAATATTCGCTCAAAATAAACATGATGCAAATGTTTGCACTAAAATGCATATATACATAAAATCTCATATTATAAATACCTCTTATGGGCATCATAGTGATCCTGTAAAATAACATGAAGAACTGCCCGGTAGAAAAGCGATTCCATAGGAAGCTGGGAAGAAGAGGTGAAAAAAGTAATAAATATAAATATATTGAGTTTAAATATAAATGGCAAATAATTATAAAGGTATAAATATTTATATGCTTCCCCTCGGCTATAAGGCTAAGACTGGTATTCCTTATAGTTCTTTTTACTGTCACACTAAATCTCTTTTCATTTGTTTAATGGAACCATGAATTGATTTAATGAGTATACTCACCCCTCCTCCAACCGTCACCCTCTCCATAGCCTAGAAACGAAAGAAGAGAAAAAAAAGGATAGAAGCTTGTTTTCTAACCAACATGGTTTGTAAGGTATTATGTCACTATGACTGGATCAGGAATCGGTCAGTAAGAAATATGGACATATCTTAAACCAAGTTAAAGATAACAACTTATGTTTATTAAACTTACGAGACATGCAGACATTCTGGCATTCCGCCCACAGAAGCACGCCTGCTCCATGAGATATCGGCTCAAGGGAAATCCATACACACCACTTTCACACTCTGGTCACGGTAGGCAATTCATGAAATAGATATCGAAGATAATCAGAATGAACAAATCGCAGTTTATAGTTCAACTGTTCCCATGCCTCAAAAATGTAACGTTGTAATCAGGAAAATAGCTTGTAATACATTATTGCTATATTGTAATAAAGGGCTTGAAGGTCAAACCCAGCTTTTGCTAAAGAGTCTGGCACATTTGATTTCTCGTTATAATCTGAAGTATAGTGAGCCAATCTGACTGCAATATTTATGGTGCTAAAGCACAAAATATATTAAACGTTCATGAGAAACTTTGTGGCATGCAGAATGGGATTCCCTATCCAATACTTCATATGACTCCATGAGATGCTCCACTCTATTAGATGCTCTAGATGCACCATGAAACAGTTCATCAAAATGTTCCATGAGCTGCAACATGAGACAGTCTATGAAATGCTCTATCAAAGACTCCATGAAACAGTCCATATGATGTTCATATAATAAAATGTTCCAAGAGACAATCCATTAGATGTTCCATGAGAAAGTCCATAAGACACTCCATGAGATGCTTCATGAGACAGTTCAGGAGATGCTATTTGAGACACTCCATAAGCTGGTCCATGACATGCCTCATATGATGCTCCAAAAGATGCTCAATTTAGATAATGAAATGTGCCACAAAGCACATTAGTTGGTCCCTTATATTCTCCCTAAGTTGGGCCATGTGAAACACTACGAGATACTCTGTGACGCGCTTCGTGAAACACTCTGTAAGACGGCCAATAAGACATTTAATAAAAGCCATAAGCAAAGTAGAACTGAGACTTCTTCTACTGTAACACAAATCAATGTCCCCAAGCCTGATATTATTTAAACTGAGGAGCTTCATTGTACAACTCCTTGAGAGGCTTTATAAGGTCAGGAATAGCAGAAATGTGAGCTGAACATCACAGCACTGGTCTCATTAACTCTGTTTTCGCTTTCTTCTTTGTTGATGTTGTTGTTGGCTCGTCTAAAGCCGTGCTCACATTAATGGAATTAAGTTGTTTTAGTAAAGACAAAGCTGCTAATGGTAGAATTCCTCTCAATGCAGTATAAAATCGTTAAGTTTTAACCCAGAAAGGGCAGCATCCAACCTGTTCAACAATAACCAACAACAACCAAATGGCTGCTTGGGTTACAATCTTTTCTATTTTACCACTGTAAATTTCCCACACTGTTAATGTCATTGTTGTTATATTAGTTTAATGTGTAACATATAAGCAAAATATAAGCTTAAATAACAGGTCAAATCATTTGTATAGTGTAGTCTAGTGTACTTAATAAAGCATGACTGTTTAACAGCCTTTTAACATTTAATTTGTCTGATAAGGCAGTACATTTTAAATCAATAGTAAGATTAGGAAATTCTGGCTCAAGAATGGAAACCCTGCATCAAGTATTTCAACATAAACACATATTATAAAAAAGAGTTGGTCCTGATTACTGGATCACAGCCACTTGGCTCCTAAAGTAACTGCAATGCTGTATAATTGGACTCCTTTAACTGTGTGTGTGTTCAGTGCTGAAAAAGCTCATACCATGTCCATCTTCATCAAATTTCTCAGAGAGGAGGTGGTAACAACAGCCCACGCTGCACACGGCCCGAAGCTCCTGTTTGGCTTCAAACATGCGCAGGGTACTAGAAGCCAGATCTCCACATGTATGCAAGCCCACCATGACTGCATCCTGAAAAAGTGAGAAGCCGAGAGAAAGACAGAGACAGAGACAGAGTGAGAGCGATTTGGTTTAGTCGTCAGCGTACAGCGTTTGCTTCAGAGGACCAACAGCGTATGCACCTGAAAGTGTCATTCCTGAGCCCCTTACTATTATATCACATTAGAGGTTTAGATGTGGTCACATGGGTGGCACAGATAAGCAGCTATCATCTTTCATATAAGTCATAATATAAGTTGTCATTGTCCTCTAATCTTAAAATATTTTGACAATTCTAATGATTTAAGTCTTTTGTGGTGAAATTACCAGCATTGCCATCTCACATCTCTGTTCTCTGAATCTCTCATTTAAAAAGATCAATTAAACCAAAAGTCTTAATATGCAACCAAGAAATATTACCACATGCAGCTTTCCCTACAAGCCCTTGTTTTACATGTTCCACCCTCCGGAAGGTTCTAAGCATGACCTCAACCTTTTAATCACAGAATCTAAACATTGTAATTAAGAGAAAGTCTGCTGAAAGTCTGCTTTTTCTGGTGGAACATTGGCCAAACCTCACCTCCAGCTCGGTAATAAGTTTCCTGAGCTCTGTTTCGGCTGTAACGTAAGACGTCAAAGGCGAATACAGGTTTTTGTTGTCACTCTTGCCTTTTCCATTCCGTGCCTTCTTTTCGAGGTTCTCTCTCTTCCTCCTCTCTCTCTCCTCTGCGCTCAGCTGGCTGGGGGGAACCCGAGGGACGGATTGCTCCACAATGTCGGGTGCCAACACTGTGAAAAAAGGGTTCTCTAAATCCGTATTTGTCGGTTCTGATGGTTCTCTGGTGCTCAGGTCTGAGAGAGAAGTATCTTTTTGATCTGGTGATACAGAGCACTGTGCTTCAGCCATGTCTATTTGTTCTCTCACTTTCGCACCATTCTTCTCCTCCTCTTTTTGCATTTGAAAAGTGGGAATCTGATGGTCTGGCATTCTCTCTTCTCGTTCATCAGCATTTTCCCAGCTATCTCTTGTTTCTTCATTTGGAACTTCATGGTTGCTACTGAATTGTACATGCTTTTGGTAGGCTCTGGAAAACTTCTTCAGTTTTCTGTTTCTCTCTTGAGCACCACGAGTGTTTGTGCTGGAGCAGTCGATGCCAAACACCTGCAGGTTGTACTGCATGGAGAGGAAAGAGCACAGGTAACCTTTACCTGAGCCCACATCAATAACCTGAGAAAAACAGAGCACATAATACAGGTATAAAGAAAATTAATTAAATTAAAAATAAAATTAAATAAATTAAGCAAAGGTTGATTTTTACTTTCAGTGCATAATTTATTTTCCACTATCTGAATTTTGTGTTTTTTCTGGTTGCTATTTAAATTTGTTTTTGGTTGCAGAAGAACAAAAGTGTAGGTTTCATTTTCTTATCATGATTCCAAAGCAAAAGGAAAAAATATATTTTTTAACCTCAAACTTATTTCAGTGAATCAGCATATTGTAATGATGTCATGTCATCAACATTCCTTAAATCAAGAACTGCTTCAGTTTCCTTAGGATACAACTATACACATTTCCATGCTACTTAGGATATTTCATTATTTCAATATTTAAAATATATTTTAATATTGGCATTAGTGCCTGTCAAGATAGATAAACAGATCACTATATTCACCCCAGAGGAAAATACTTGTATTTCTAGCAGCACAGAACAGCACTAAAGCAATTTTCTAATTAAAAATGGAAAGAGAATAAATATATAGATATACTGTATAATTTATTATATACTGTATAAGTATATAAAGAAGAAACAGATATGATATGTCATGACATTAGCAGATTTGAGGTGAATTAAGGCTATAAAAAATTAAAGCTATAGTGAAAAGGCCTACATTCTCTTTCACACTTGAAAACTGCATCCACGTTCCCTGGAGGTAAACCCTAGACTGGCATTTTCTGTTACAGTAGGCCAGACATTTCTGAGGACATACCCGGGTTTAACCCTAAACCAAATGCCCTAAAGTCAGTTCATGTGATTTGGACTGTCCTGATTACAGGAGGTTTCTTACCTGTTTGACTTTGCAGCATCTGGATAAAGCAGCCACCACTTCAGCCATAGCGGGCACCTCATGAGCTTTCTTAGAGCTCATGAACTCATCAGGTAGCAGAGGTTCTTCTGACATTCCATCTGAAACACAGCACACACATTTACCACCTATCAGGCAAACATTATAACATTATAAGATTCTAACATAATATTGTGTTGCTCCCTATTTTGCTGCCAAAACAGTTCTGACCCATCATGCATTAACACCATTAACTTCTTCAGCAATTTGAGCTACAGGAACTCGTCTGTTGGATCAGACCACACAGGCCAGCCTTCGCTCCCCACGTGCATAAATGAGCCTTGGCCCCCCCCCATGACCCTGTCGCCGGTTCACCACTGTTACTTTCTTGGACCACTTATGATATATACTGAACACTGCAGCCTGGGAACACCTCACAAGAGCTGCGGTTTTGGAGATACTCTGACCCAGACGTCTAGACGTGACAATTTGGTCCTGGTCAAACTCACTCATAGCTTTAGGCTCGCCCATTTTTCCTGCTTCTAAAACGTCCACTTTGAGGAAAAAATGTTCGCTTGCTGCCTAATAAATCCACCCCTTTAACAGGTGCCTTGATGAAGAGATAATCAGTTTTATTTACTTCATGAATATATAATGTTCATGTCATAATGTTATAAATTGGGTTGAAAGAGGCAGATGTAGAGGACAGGGGGGTATGGAGACAGATGATCCGCTGTGGGGACCCCTAATGGGAGAAGCCGAAAGAAGAAGAAGAATGTCATAATGTTATAATATATATATATATATATATATATATATATATATATATATATATATATATATATATATATATATATAAAAACACATAGTTCCTAGGAACACATTAGATTTTGCTTTTTTGTTCAAAAGCTTAAGGGCCATAAGGCTTTTATAGTGCACTGAGAGGAATTCTGGCATGTGCAGATTTGTCTTTATTAAAACTACTTACTTCCAATGTAATCACAGCTTTAGAAGAGCCAACAAAAGCATTAACAAAGAAGAACATGAAAACATACTTTATGAGACCAACGCTATGCGGTTCACCTCACATTTCTGCTATTCCTGACCTCACGAAACCTCTCTTAAGCTTTAAGTTTTTAAACAAGATTCATTTTGATTTGTGTTTCTGGAGCAGTTTTATGTGGAAATTGTACAGGGACAGTAACCTTCGGTGTCTCGCCCCATCACTCTCAGCGTCTTCATCAGTCTCTGCCGCTGCACACAGACTGCCAAGCCTGGCAAAGAGTGTGCTTCGGCCGCTCTCAGCAGAGCTGGCACATCCACGAGCTTCTTACTAACATCACAGAACCCATAAGTAGTGTTCACTATAAAATGAAGACATTAAAAAACACAAAAACTGAGATCAGAGAAGCATTTAAGTCAGATTCCATGCACAAATTGTTTAATATTTTATTTTCGTTGTTCCTTATATTATTTTATTGTTTGTTGTTGTTGTTTTATAGCACCAGCACACCATAACAAATTACTTGTACAAGCAACTGATGATACTTGGCAATAAAGTTGATTGGACAGTGTATAATATCAGTGGGCTAAAAAGTTGAACTTGCCTTTTGACGCCCCCGTGCGGTGACAGCCGGAATTGACAGCGGTTAAAACCTCCTCGGGATCCATACCCATGTACGCACGCCACACATCGCGTGTGTAGAAATCTACCGTGTGCGCGTTCGCGATGCGTAATGCCACGGAAAGGAAACCCCGCACCTCGTCGATCTTTTCCTTTAACGAGTCAAGAGAGATGCTAGAAAACGCCATAATGCACTGAAACACGCCAGAACGGTTTCTGACATATTAGACACGCAGCACAACGATGACGTTTACAGTTTAACAGACAGAGCTAGTTGCTCACAGATAAAACATTAGGTATAACTGGCAAAGATACTGAAGCCAATAAATATCTATATGTAAAATATAAAATGTATTTACAACATAATTGTTTAATGCTATTAAGTCCCTGCCTGCATTGTTATTATTTACCGTCCCGCTTGATTACTAATGTCTGCGGGCCGCACCTACGTCATAACTATGCGACATCTTACAGCATGGTTTAACTGTGTATGTGTGTTTATGTTGAACATTCAGTGATTTGAACTATTTGGAAATGGCACCCGTGAATCCACATTTAAAAGGAAAAGCTTCATTCAAGGGGAAAAACACGAAGATAAATAATGCAGATCGTCATCCGTCAGCTGCTCATAAAAAGAAGAAAACATGGAATCCGGGGAATAAGTTTTTTCAGGGAAGTTTACAAGAAGGTATGAATTCAGTGTTCATTTGGTTTTGGTTTGAGTTGGTTTTTTTTGCCAGGTTGCAACCAAAAGCATTTTATTAGATTAATTATAACACTGTCAAAATAAACTGTTTAGTAAATTAAAGTAAACATATAACCAGTCATCAAATAGAGCTACATTGTAAAAGTGTATTATTTCGTATAAATTTACAACATATTTACCACCTGTAACATCTATATGCAATTAAAAGCTATTACATAATATTTATGTATTTGCAACTAATGGCTGGTAAAAAGGAATGAATTCTACACACAACTGTAAGTATAATTATACACCAAATAGAAACATGCACTTTTTTATTTTGCACTTGCACATTGAATGTAATAAAAGTGAATTGTGGATTGTGCTGTGCATTTACATTTTTAAGTAGTTTATGGAAGAGTAATTTTTAAAGAGAGTAATATTTCGAGAGTCCATTGTGTTACTTCTTGGGTAGATAAAGTGTTTGGGGTTTTATGTCAGTAATCAAATTGTAAAGTTTTTTCTTTTGTATATTGTGTAACAGTTGTATAAAAACATTATTATATAATCAAAAATATAACATTGAGGAATCCTCCCCCAAAAAAAAAAAGAAAATCATTTAAATCATGACTATAAAAAGCTGCAGGATCCTAAGAACCAGTTGGAGCCTTTTTGTTTGCAGATCTAATTTAAAGATAATTTATGTCAATATTACTACTGTTAATAATAATAGCAATAATATTAGAAATACAAGAATATATTTTATGTGGTAAAGTTACACACCACCATGGCTTTGCTCATAGGAGATACACACCTTTAAATGCATTAATTTCATTTATTTATGTTTATTATTGTAGGTAAGGGCTTTGCCTTCCAGAGGAAGCAAAAAGTACAACAAGAATACAAGAAAATTCTGCGAAAGGAGAAATGGAGAATGAAGGACTCCAAGCCAAAGCTAGAAGAGGAATACCCAGAACATCTGAAGCACCTTTACTTGGCCGAACAGGAGAAACTGATCAAAGAGGAGCAGCTGAACAGAGCTCGTAGGAGGAAAGGAAGAAATGTTGATGAAGAAGAAGAAGAAGAAGAAGAGGAGGAGGAGGAGGAGGAGGAGTCTGTCCTTTCTAACTCGGTCACAAGCCCTGAGAACTCTGCTTCATTTAATAAAGAACCACAGAGATCACAGATTGAGAGGTCTGTCTTCAACAAAACTCGTACTCGTATCCACTGTGCACAAAAACGCCAGAGGTGCAGATATGGTTATGGTTTAGCTCTAGGGTTTACCTTTTTCCTTTTAAATCAGTCATAATTTATTATTTTACGGTGATTCCTGGGGTGTTTTTTGTAATTAATAAAGTGCTCAGCAGATTTGTCTACAGTTGAAATATATTTTTTAAAAAGAAATGGGAAGTGATATTTTTTTATTACATTATGGTTAGATTTAAGCCATATTTCTGCAAAGACGAATAATTAATTATCAAAACCTGCATTTGAGTTTAACTAAGTGTTAAACCTGTTCTCATATTTTTTATTTGTAATGTCATAAATTATGCCCTTTAGTTGTAGCAACACACTGTGTTTATATAATAAAATTTTCATGATGTGCCAGCAGTTCTGTTCAGGATCAACTAAGGAAAAAGAAATGGAAGAAAATGTCTTCTAACCAGAAGATGATCGAGGAGTATAAAAGGAAAAACGAGGAGCGAGAACGGAAAAGAGAGGTGAGGAAAATGAATGGTTTAGTAAATGGCTTCTGTGTTGTTAAGCCCTGCAGCATAAATACATTGCACTGTTGACATTTTAGGAATACTTGAAAGACAAAGCACAGAGGGAGGAGGCTCTGAAGAAGTACAAGGAAAAGAAAATGGCCACATATCAGCTCCTGAAGAAGAAAACCAAAAAGGGTCAACCAAACCTAAATCTGCAGATGGAGCTGCTGCTTCAGAAAATCCAGGCTCAGCGGAAATAACCGGAACGCTTGCAAACTTAGAACTTTGGCAGACATTAAGAGAGACCTGGAAATGTGTTAAAATTACACAGACTTAAAAAAAGAGTAATATGTGCAGCATGTCTGGATTACTCTTTCTGTGATTCTTACTGTACAAATCAGCAGATGGTGATGTTGGTCCTTTTTGTCTATGAACTGCTTAATGCAGTTGGGGTCAAATATGTAATTGTTTGATTTTTTTATTTCTTTAATAAATGTGCAGTTTATTATAATTTTATGATGTCATATTTTATGAGAACAAAAGCTACTGTGATTTGGGACAATGTTTGTGCTTTTTTGTCTGTTTGGCAATAAAACTACACTTCCAACTACAAAACTACACAAATTACTCAAAGTGGAAGTTTATTTGCGTTAAACTTTCATTCTCCTGTTGGATTTTAGAGACTCTTGGCGGACCCACGATCGGTTCCGCTTAATGCGCACCAAAAAGTCGTTTTGTTAGATTTAATAACAAACCTAAAAGGTGCTTAAGAAAGAAAAGTCTTGTGTGTTTATTTTAACTGAGGCATAAAGATCACTGGTTCCCAAGGTGCCACTTTCTTGCTTATTGATTGGTTGGTTGGTTGGTTGTTTGGTTGATTAAGTGAGTTTGTATTGCATCAATAGAAATCACAAGCCAGCATTGTAAAAGTTATTGTATATTGTTTATAGTTATTGGCCTACTGACCTGGTCCCTTAAATGCGTTTGATTTGATGGAGAACAATACATAATGTAAAAAAAAAAAAAGGAAAAAGAAATTGACAATGTTAAGATAAATCTGTACTGAAATGGAATTGATAGTTTTGAGATCTTTTACATATATTTGTATCTATGTATTAGATTTATATGTAATACACAATAATTATGACATTTTATGACTTGTTGAATCATCGAGTGATGTGAAAGTTGTGCTTAAAAAATTTTGTTATTCTTGATGCGCATGTCCATACACACTGAGTAGTAGAGTAGAACAGTGAAGAAGCCCCCCGTCAGATGGGGAATTAGGGCTGTTCTTGTACACTAGTTAGCGCAGGTGTTTGTTGTTTAGGACTTGGCCACTATCATGACTCGGGGGTAAAAATTAGGGCAGTGGGTTTTCGTCACTATGGAAACCGCGAAGCTGCGACCGCGAGTTAGACTTGTGTTCTCGTGCAGGCTTGTAGTCGCTGAAGACCACCATGGACAGAATAATGAATCTGAGTGATAAGTAATAAATATGAGACACTAATGTAATGGGATACTTAGTTACTTTATATTGTAAGTTCGAATAAATAATTTTTGTAGCATTTATTTAATTCATTATTAATTTGATCTTCAAATTGCAATAAGGTAAGTTGACGTGTGTGTGTGTGTGTGTGTGTGTGTGTGTATGTATGTATGTATATATATATCATCTTACCTTATTGCAATTTAAACATATATATATATATATATATATATATATATATATATATATATATATATATATATATATATATATATATATATGTACATAATGTTTCACTTGCCTTTCAATACTTAGTAAGAATTATTTTTTATACATTTATTTAAAACATTTATTGAGCCAAATTTTGGCTGAGGCATCATGGTAAAATGTACAGACCAGCAATAAACTAATTCAGAATAATTCAGAAAAAAAATAAACTCTAACATTAGTCTTTCCTTTCAGTTAATGCACCCACCATAGTGTGTAATGTCTTTCATATTCTTTCAGCTTTCGTCACATATTACAGGAAATTTAGCAGTTTAAGACCACGCAAGCCACTTCCTGTTGCCCCTTCTGTAATGAGGTAGGACTTTCATGAAAAGGTAGGTTTCCTTTTCTCATAAGTCATTTAATCAGACGCTTTAAACATTTCAAACGTACCCTATGTGAAAGTTTTCTATTATCTTGCCTGGCTTGTTCAGATATGCCTGAATCTAAGGAAGAAAGAAATACAAATATGCAAATATTAATTCTAATGACATCATATTTTACACATCTATCCTTTTTGTCGATATGCAATTTGTATATCGTAAAAAATATCCAATATTATCCATAACTGCGTTATATGCTGTGTCACATCTGCGTGGTTGTACTGGTAAAAAAAAAATTGCAGGGCAGCATTGCAGAATTAGTAGTGCAGCATTTAGTTAAAAAACCACAAGAAGATTTCACAAGATGATGAGGCAATACCTAACAGACAGAAACTGATGCATGTTTCATTGTTCTGTAGAGCCTGAGAGAGAAACAGCGCAAAATGAGAATCCGGATTCTTTAAAACAACATCTTTGCAGTGGATTATATCAACTTTAACTTCAACTATATCAACTTTTTATTATGACATCTTGCATTAATAGATGTCGGTTAGGGAGTGGAAAGTATGTCTGCGCTCCTGAATCAACAGGCCATGAAATTCGCCAATAAACCTGAACCTGAAATGATGAAAGGTCTGGAGAGAAGGGGCTCAGACTTGGAACCTGCTTCACTGCTGGAGAAGATTGATGAATTCTTCCAGACCTGTGACAGTGAGGGAAAGGGTTACATAACGCCCACTGATATGAGGGTGAAGAGCAAGAATTTATTAGTGATTCATGTGTGTGTGTGTATATGTGTATGAATTGTTTCCTATGTTGCTTTTTTATTATTATTTGCTTAAGATAGCAATGAGTATAATTGCAAGTTTGTTTATATTTATAAAACTATTTTGTTCTATTGTATTTGATGTATTATTTAATTTTAACCATTAATATTTGTAAATATAATTTATATATAATTGACTATCATTTATTTATAATTATGCTTTAAATTTCCATTATTTGAGAGAAAAGTAAAGAATTGCATGCCATTGTGTGCATATGTTCCTTTCAGAGGTTGAGCAAAGAATTACCACTCTCTGCAGAAGAACTGGAGAATGTCTTTGACTCATTAGACTTGGATGGAAATGGCTACCTTACTCTAGAAGAGTTCTCCTCAGGATTCAGTGAGTTTTCAAAAAAATGACTGTTCATACTACAATAAGATGAACCTACTGATACCAATAATGAATGGTTTTATTCTCTGAAATGCTTTCAGTCGATTTAATAAGCCCTGATTTTGTGTCTGGATACAGAATTTCTGAGGAAAAACCCAATGTGAGTGTATTCTCTGTTTGTCCAAGGCAAATTTCTGCAGGGACGTAGAATGAGCCAGACAGCTGATCAGCTCACAGGTCTGTCAAAGGACTATCCAGAAGCTCTATATCAAAACGATCCACAGGATTATGAGGAAGAAAGACACTTCAACACACTGATGGAAAGCCTAGGCGCTAGCAAAATCTTTGAAGAGTCAGTATTTGTAGTTGTATTTGACAATAGCAAAATATAGTTGTTTACAAAAATGAGGAACTATACAACCTGCCAGTTCACTGTAGAATCCCTTCTTTCTTTTTTTTTTTCCACCATTCAGTCCTAGTGAAGTGCGCACTCTGTGGATACAGCTAAGAAAAGACAAGCCTCATCTCTTGTATAACTTTGAGGATTTCCTGGCTCGGGTCACATCGCAGATCAGACTGGCCCAACAAGAAAAAAGGGAGATGGAAAGTGCCTTGAAAAAGTAGGCTACTTAAAAAAAAGAATCAACACCTTCTAAAAAAAAACACTGACATCATTCTGAATGTAGTCATGACCGTTGAACTGGCTGTCAAACCTGAGATGCAAACCTCGGCTTAGAAGATTTAGCACACAAAGAAAGAGATAAAGAGATACAGTAAAATTTTGGACTGGATTAAAAGTGTTTAGTTAGAGCTGAGCATTCACATAAATCAGATTTGTATATAGATTATACGTTTGTGTGCAGAATTGCTTTCTGGTTTTGTACAATATAATACTGTAGCTCAGTTGTCTATGTTTTTAGCTGGTGGCATAAAGGCATGTAACATCAGCAGTCTGGTAGTTTGTGTAATAATTGTGTTACACCCATATTGTCTTATGCAGAAATATGTGAACCACACATTTTTCCGATAGTGGACTCATGTTGACACAATGACATGAGGACATTAGTGTTTTTAGTTTTGCAAGTAGTCAGTTTGCAACTTATTTATAAGTTTAATGGACGTAATTTAAAGCTCAGGGATGTTAAAAAACATCAACAATGTAGCTTTTCATTTATAGCTTCTATCGCTTTCTGTGCCTGAGTTGCTGCAAATAACACGTTTGAGATTAACATAAATGAGCTAATATGTTTGTTTCCCTTTTAACAGGAAAGCTGCAACACACAATGGTGAAATCCAGCAGTTGTACGAGGAAATGGAGCAACAAATAAAAAATGAGAAAGATAAACTGAGTCACAAGGTAAAGAACAGATTCCCTTTTCCTATTAATATTCTTTCTCATTTGAATTAACAAAGCTAAATTTATACATTATGTATAAATATATTTATGCTATAAAATTGTCAGATCAGTATTTCTTTGTTGATTACTACATCAATCAACAAAGAAATACTGATCTGACAATTTTATGGTTTTTAACTGGTGGACTTAACTCTGTATAGGCCTTCAGAAGTCAGGATCTGCAACAGCAGCTGAGCAGCAAAGAGCAAGAACTTGAGTGTCTCTTCCTTACACAGAGAAGGGTGAGTGCAGCTGGGGGACAATTTAGAAATGCCAAGAACACACCCAAGAGATGTCACCTCCTATTTGTCATTGGGAGAAAATTCCCACTATTATAATTTAAGCTGCACTTATTCAGCAAAGATGAAGATTGTTGGATCTTGAAGAAATGCTATTTTCCAACTTACGCATTGCGAACAAGCAAGAGCGTTAACACTGTAAATATAAATAGGATGGACATGAGGAGGTTTCAGCTGTTATCATGTAACTTTTGAACAGTGAAGTAGTGCATTAAAAATGAATGTAGACTAATATAATAAATAAATATTACCTCTAAAGGGATATATAGTTGTTACTTGAAATGAATCTTTCCTTTTATCTGATGTCTATCTCCAGTTGGAGCAACAGTGTCAAGAGTTGCACACTGAACACCAGGAGAGTCAGTTGCAGAACATAAAACTGAAAATGACCAATGAGGAGCTCTCACGCAAGCTGGAACACACCTGTCATGAGCTTTCATTGGCACAGGAGCAATTGGCCAAACTGCAGGAGCGAGGCTTGAGACAGCAGCAAGAAAAAGATATGTGAGCAAATGCACATACCCATTATGTAACAGTACTTTTACATTAGCTTTTTCATTTATTCACTTTTATAAGTCTGGATCACAAAACGGGGCCACATTAGGAACTTTTATGATGTAGCTGACATCAACAATCCCTCAGAGACATAACTCGCAGATCTTGCTAACAGTGTTGGCATTGCTAGCTTTGTTTTTTTGTCCTCCAGTGTTTCTGAGGGAATTGTAAAAGGTTTCAGTGAAAATAAACTCTTTGCTTATGAAACCTCCGTTTTGAGTGTAAATCAGGTACACAGATACAGATTTACCAAGTACTAAACAGATCCTGGTTCAGATACATGCACTTTTCCTTTATCTTACATTTATCTCATTCACCCTGATGCACTACACACACTCATTACAGAATGTCTCTCACACAGGGAGGTCTACAGAATCACAGAGAGACTGCAGAGAGAGAAGCAAAACCTAGATAATCAACTAGACCTGCTCAGGTCAGTCTTGTAGACACACACAAATGCAATGGTTGAAGTACTGTATATTTTTATATATATACATTTATATCTTTCTCACAGTGATTTCTTCTTTCAGAGAAATGAATACACAATTAAGAGATGAAAAAGACTCTTTGGTAAATATTTACATAATATCCTATCAATTTATTTGTACTGTACATGTCGTACATGTTCCCACAGGACACATGTTCTGTGTGTTTACATGTTTATGTGTATAGAAATGCAGCAATTTGTTGAAAAAAAACATCCTTGAACAGGGACAAGCCTCAATCTCTACTGCTCATTCTCACAGAAAGCAGGCTACTGAAAGGTAAGAGACATTTGTGAGAAATCTATGCTTTCCTCAATACATTTAATATATTTTTTTGACCAACTCTTTCAGTTTAAAAGTTAAAAGCGCATTTCAGACATGTTACCTTTTATCCTGCAGTAGTGAGGCTGATACAGAAGTGACTCAGCACCCTTCCAGCAACAGGAAAACCTCATCTTACAGCTCTAACCAGCACTCTGCCTCTGAAGATGAAAAGATAATGGGAGTTGCCAAGCATACTACGAGTGCAGATATCTCAACCACTGAGAACCTTGACCCCAGTGCTCTGGATTCTCGATTCCACAGGCTTATTTCCATCGAGGAGGACCCCCTCCCACACCTTCTAGAAGGAGAACCATATTCTCTCTTCAATCAGATGAATGAAGAAGAAGAAGCACAGATTGATCTGCAGATGAGCCCCATGTATCCCTCAAACATGTCCATGTCCTTTATGATCCAGGGGCAGCCGTTAGGCAAAGAGGCTTTACACAAGGTAAAGGGTGGTTGTCAGTGGCATCCCCTGCTTCAATCTCTACCTGTGCAGCTCTCCCACCTGTGCACTCTGATTAAACATAATGTTCATGCTAATACTGCTGACAACATTGCTGTGCCTGTCATCTCATAGATTTCTAACTAGCCAAGTTAAATCCCCAGTTTAAGGTAGTGCAATTGTTCAGTATGCATTGCTGCACTGCATTCTGGATCTTTGAATCCTGCATTTTCTGCATCCAATACTTCTAATTTGGATTTCTCATTAATTTTGAACATTTTGGAAAATGGCTCATTTGTTTTTAGAAACTAAAAGAAATGAAAGGTTGTTTGAGATTAGTTTTTGTCCTGCTTTTAAACAGCATTTTAATTGCACTAGTAATTGTATGCCACACACATTCTAATTAAAATACAACACCAATCTGAACACCTCGTAAATATTAC
Source organism: Silurus aristotelis (assembly GCF_946808225.1). Classification (NCBI taxonomy): domain Eukaryota; kingdom Metazoa; phylum Chordata; class Actinopteri; order Siluriformes; family Siluridae; genus Silurus; species Silurus aristotelis. Next base: position 7,016,452 of record NC_139597.1, on the reverse strand, counting down.
AGCAACTATATTTTATTACGTTTCAGGGTGGAGTTTTGCTTTAAGACACAATCATTTAGTTCATATTAACATACTGCATATATCACTCCTTTTATGTTATTATATAAGATCACACTATTTGTTGTATTTCCACAGAGCTCTGTGTCCTCCTCACATCGCCTCTATAAAGTCATTCTTGTGGGCAACTCAAGTGTTGGTAAAACTGCTTTACTACACCGATTCTGCGATGGTCATTTCAATGCAAACACAACAGCCACCGTGGGTGAGTCTCAATCTTTATTCATGATCACATTCCCAGCCACTGTAGTTATGTGAGCTATGTGATGGTGAGGCAAATGGTGGAAAAACTAAAAGTAGTTCAGTGTAGTTTTTTAGGATTTATTACCATTCAATATAATTTAAACTCTATTTTATCACAGTGACATATACATTTCCACTTCTATTATTCAACATGTGCTTATGCAGAAATGAGTGAGTGTTTTTTCGGGGGATCATCGGAATTCACAAGCCTACTTTTTTTTTGTCCCAAAGAGATGCTACAACTTTCAAGTGGTTAACCACCTCTGCCTTTTCCTGTTACACAACCCAGTTTGAGAACTTGTAGATTATTTTTTATGACTGCATATAGCAGGAACGTGGTCCTTTATTCTGATTCTATTTATAAACTTCTTATATTAAATGTAATTGCACATGCCTTTCCTTTGTGTAATGAATTGTCCCTTTTATTTTTTGACAAGAATGCCCCAATTGTTATTTTAAGGGAATCTGCCATCATTGCAACAATTTTGTAATAAATCGGTTACTTTCTCTAAAACACACTCAGCATTACAGTGTCCAGGGTACAGCATTTAATTAACAGGTCTACCTTTTTGATACTAAAAATGCAAAGATGTTTTCCATTTAGCCGAGTTGTAGTTTGAGGATGAGCAATCGCAACTGGAAAATTTTTTTATTTTTCAGCGCAGCTGAATCTGACATTTGCATTTGATATTGTCAAATACCTTATATGTTGTGCATATACACTTTTGTATATTCAAATTATGCATGCCCATAAAGGACATTGCAAATACTGTACATTTGAGTACATATTATTTAATTAATGTTTGAAGTCTGAAAATGCTGTCAGGAATGTGTGTGTTTAATGTCTCTAGACACGTTTGCTATTAAGATGTTTGTGTGAAAGTTGCATCAAATGAAACATTCTTTCTGAGATTTTATACACTTTTAAACTATATTAAACTTTTTGAGTTCAGCATTATATTGATTGTCCCCTTAACCAGTGAATCAGGTATTTGTATTTTACACAGAGAGAGAATATATATTTTTTTCTATCTAAGGCATTGACTACAGCGTGCAGACTCTGAATCTGGGGGACTGCCATGTGGTTCTGCAGTTGTGGGACACTGCAGGACAAGAAAGGTAAGTCCTCTAGTTAACTCTTATTGATGCGGAAAAGCACACTATATGAAGGATTTCTATAAAGCTGTGTTGTAACAATGTCTATTAGCTATATTTTTTATTAATAGCTAGTCTTTGGAAAAAATGACCAATATGGTTATTCAAACTACAGCAGATTTGATAAACGTTATAAATAAACACATTGAATAAAAGAATAATCTGTAACTCTTCTGTGTGTATAAATGGCAGCATAATGGTGAAACTTGTCTTGTTTTCCTGCAGATTTCGAAGCATCACCAAACATTTTTTCCGCAAGGCTGATGGCGTGGTGGTGGTCTACGACATCACTCAGCGTGTCAGCTTTAAGGCTGTGCAATCCTGGCTGGTGAGCATAGAGGAAACAGCAGGGGAACAGGTTCCCATCATGCTTCTGGGCAACAAATTAGACAAGGAGAGAATGAGACAGGTGGAGACTGGGGAAGGGAAAAAGCTTGCGAAGGTAAGGCTTTAAACCCTCAAATTTAATATATTTCTTTTAATATTCCATGCGCAAAAATACTACAAAAATGTCATCATGATTTCTCGTCTTGTCTAACAGGAAACACGTTTGTTGTTTTATGAGTGCAGTGCTTATACAGGCTACAATGTGCAAGAGGCTTTCATACACCTTACCAGGTAAAAATGAACAGTAACACACTTTCCTACTTTACACTAAAGGTATCACAAAGGTAGCACTGTTCAATTCTTTAATCCAAATAGTCAGAAGGTTGTTTAAGGTTCTATTATAGCAGTACAGACTTCATTATTAATGTGTTCATTCTTGTATATTGGACACACTGGAATAAGCAAAGACTAATCATAAACAGAGAAAAGATTTGTATTTCTAAGGAAGAAAAAATTATATTATTGATATGGTGAAGCTTTGTATTTGGGACACAATTTTTTTTTTTGGAAGAAGCCTTCAATATCTTAACTCCAAAAAAAAGAAAAAAAAGAAAAAAGAGAGACTGTTAAAGAAACAACTGTTTATAACTACTGTGGCATAATCAAGAATCAGAGCCATTTGTCATTCCAAAATATTAAATGTTTAAATGTACATAAATGGTTGAAACTTTTTTTTTTAAATAAATAAACTTTATAAAAAATACATTTTTATAGATATAGAATATTTATGTTAGATAAGAGGAATAAAACAGCATGTGCTGTTATAATATTAATTAACTTTAGGGAAAATAACAGTAACTGCTTCATGTTGGGTTGCACCCAGTTATTGATTAAATTTTTTCCAACAGCACCCCCTCCCAAGTGTTTTATTTCTTTTTTATTTTTGTATTATTTAATGTAATACTTTTCCTTTGATGTCCTCGATATTTGTGATGTGTGTAGTTCAGATGACAAACCACAGCAGAGTTAGTAGTGGCTATAACAGGAAGATGTGGGTGTAAAGTTTTTGTCATGGTTTGTTTTTTTTTGTTCCTTTTTAAGCAAAAGTGTAAAGCACCTTATATACCAGAAGTGAAAAAAAAAATTGAATGGTGTTGTGAGAGAGAAAGCAAAGATAAACAAAATATATATTATATGAAATATATAAATATAATATCTATAAAAGACACAAGTGGCATCGTGTGCATGTTTAAATGTTTAAATGATGTACTGACAGCAATGAAAAACGACAACCCCAATGCTAAAAAAAAAAAAAGTTGACACTGTAATTGTAAATACAATCAGAATGCAATGATTTGCAAATATCATAAACCCATATTAAATTCACAACATGGAAAACATATCAAATGTTTAAACTGAGGAAATGAACCATTTTAAGGAAAAAATTATTTAATTTAGAATTTGATGGCAACACTTCTCAAAAAGAATCGGTGACAGCTCAACGAAAGTCTGTAAAAAGTATGTTATTAAAATTACTATGACTAAACTATTTAGAAAAAACTAATCTTAATTAAAATTAAACATTTTCAATGAATGAGGTTAATTGACAACAGGTCAGTATGATAATTAAGTATAAATAGTGTATTTTAGACAGGCAGAGTCTCTCAGAAGTAGGTTCCCTGGTGGTCTAGTGGTTAGGATTTGGTGCACTCACCGCCGCGGCCCGGGTTCGATCCCCGGTCAGGGAACCAAACCCAGCCATTAGGGTGAATCTCCCTTATAGGAAAAGCCGAAAGAAAGTTTTTATTTTAGAGTCTCTCAGAAGTAAAGATTTGCAGAGCTTCACCAATCTGTGAAAGTCTGTGTCTATCAATTGTGGCGCGATTTCAGAATTATTATAATTTCAGAATGTTCCTCAACATTAAATTGCAACCAGTTGAACATATCATTTACAGTACAATATATCATTAAAGGTTTCAAAGACTCTGGAGAAATTTCTGTGTACAAGAGACAAGAGCAAAAATCAATATTGGATGCTCATGATCTTCAAGGCCTCAGGTAGCACTGCATTTAAAACAGTAATGATTGGGTAATTGAAATCACTGCATGGGCTCTTTAACACCCCCACAAATCATGGTCTGTGAACACAGTTTGCCATATTGTCCACAAATACAGGTTAAATATCTATTATGCTAAGAAGATGGCACGTGCAAACAAGATTCGGAAACGTTGCCATCTTCTCTGGGCCAAAACTCATTTAAAATGCACTGAGGCAAAATAAGAAACTGTTCTGTGGTCAGATGAATTAAAATTTTTATTTATTTGGAAACCATGTACACAAAATCTTCTGGATTAAAGAGGAGAGGGACCGTTTAGCTTGTTATCAATGCTCAGTTCAAAAAGCTGCATCTCTGATAGTATGGAAGTGCATTAGTGGCTGTGGAATTGGCAGCTTGCACATTTGGAAAGCCTCTGTCAATGCTGAATAGTAAAGATCCAACTTTTTGTATCCAGAAAAACGTCTTTTTCAGGGAAGGCCTTGCATATTTGAGCAAGAAAATTCTAACTGCACAATAGATCTGTTACAGTAGCATGACTTTGAAGATAAGTCCGGATGCTAAACTGGCCTGCTTGCAGTCAAGTAGAATCCTGTATCAGACACATATGGGGAAGAAATTCCTCCTCCAAAACTTCAGCAACTGGTCTCATCAGTTCCCAGATGTATACAGACAGCAGACTTAATGCTACACAGTGGTAAACCTGGCCCTGTTGCAGCCATCAAATTCAAAATTACCTTATTTATTCCTTAAAGTGGTATATATTCTCAGTTGAAACATTTGATATTTAAAAATGTTTCAATTGTGAATAAAATATGAATTTATGAGATTTGCAAATCATTACATTCTGTTTTTTTTTACATGGTGTTCCAACTTCTTTGGAATTGTGGTTGTAAATATTATCTAGAAAGGTCTGTTATTCAAATGAATTATATTATTTACTATGGTAAATAACTTCATAGTTGTAGGATGTATCATAGTTTGTATATTTCGAACTTTTTACCTTTTTTTTAATGTGCAGTACATCATTCTGAATCAATTATATCATTATATCATGAACAGTTAATTCTGAAATATTTTTACATACACAGTTCACATTATTGTTGTTTGTTCTAGTTTCTATTTCTATATCTGTGTTGTTTACGTTTGTGTGTGTGTGTGTGTTTGTGTGTGTGTGTGTGTGTGTGTGTGTGTGTGTGTGTGTGTGTGTGTGTGTGTGTGTGTGTGTGTGTGTGTGTGTGTGTGTGTGTGTGTGTGTGTGTACTGCAGAGGTAAGAAGTAATGAAGTACAAATAATTAATTACTGTTCTTAAGTAGATTTTTCTGGTATCTGTAATTTACTTAATTTAAACCAGGCTTGTTACTTTAGTTTTAGGATACTTGGTCACATATTTTTTCTTCTCATTGCACGCCATTTTCAGCCTATCAACCTATTTTGTCATTGTGCGGCTCTGACCTACCACTGGTGTATCATTTCCTGACTATCACACACCACAGACGTAGACAAGTTCACAAAGCCAAAAAAGAACAAAAAGTCTGGGGCTAATGTGTAGGAGACAGAGGGAGTCAGTGATGTAAACATGACTGAGAACAAAGACATTCCTGATCATCATCATCTTTGCTCTGCTTTTGTTCTATATGGTGGTTGTTCAGCCTGGATACATTCATTAGATAACAACATTTTTTATTATTTTGTATTAATATATTATGATCCATAGTCCAACTATCAACATGAAGCTAAAACATGTAATATTAATGGCTTCTTTTTTAATGAAGTACATCTCAGAGCCTATACTTTATTTTAACTTGAGAGAAAAAGTATAGTCAGTACTTCAACTTTTACCAGAGTTTTTTTTTTTTAAACATGAGTATCTGTACTCCTACTTGAGTGAAGGATGTAAGTACTATTGCTATCTCTGGTGTAATGTTAATTTATGGATGTGCATATCTTCTTTATTTGCTTGCATTTTTCAGAGTGCTAAAAGAGCAGGAGGACAGAGTTCGGGAGAGCACAGTGAAGCTGGGGGCCCAGGCAGTGAAGAATAAAAGCTGCTGCATGTGACCACACACACACACACACACACACACACACACACACACACACACACTCAGATATTTTAAATGTGTAGCATATGAGAGAGGGTGCAAGAGGTGAACAGTGAAGCTGTAATTAAGAATGCATCTCTTTTGCTCTGTGCTTCCATTATGTTTTTGTTATTGATTAATATACTGACAGAATGTTATCTACACATCTACTCACTGTAAGCAGGAATGCCATATTTCACTCTTGCTAAGTAAGCATGAATAGGCATTTAGGGATGAGCAGGCAAGAAAGTAATAGATTTTTCCTCCTTCTTAGAGGAATCTCTGTTTCAATTTTAAAGTCAAATATTTGACATAAATGTTTAGTAATGTAATAAATTATTAATGTACATATAATTTTATGATATATAATATATGGCATATACTTTTCATGTTTTTGTTCCATGTACAGAAACATTAGTTTGAAACAATTGTTATATAAGAGGTATACAATTATGTTATTATAAATCTTATAATATATTTTTTCAAAATAAAAACTGACTAAATAAATAAAATTACAAATCCATATCATACTTTCACATCTGATTTATTTACTACTTCCAACGTTCCAAACTGCTAACAATTGTTTGCATAAGATGTTGATTCAAAACAAGATAAACATAAAAAAAAAAAAAACTAAAAATTATCATGAATTAAACATACCAATTACAATATGAAATTATGTGACCACACAAAAACACCCATTTAAATGTCACAATTTTAAAATCTTACTCCATGCTGTCTCATAAGTATATACTCATTCTGTTAATCCTATTACTGTGCTCAAGTCTTTTGGGCATCTTTTTTTTTTATCACATTTACTTGTAGGTTACTGTTCACCACTGTACTTACTTTCATGCTTTCTTTCTAAAATAAAAGACAACTAAGACATTCTGAAGGTCATTGAAAGTTACATTCAGAGTGATGCTCTCTCACAGACTGGTAGTTTTGCAGAACTGATGAACAAGTGACACTATTGCTCTTGGTACGTGTATCACTCTGGGCTCTTATTCTGCTGCTGGTCTCTCCTGTTTGGTCAGAGCATGTAACAGCCTGCTGTGTCGTTCACCCCTGATGGTTGAGCTGTTAGTGAAAGTCTCCCTCTGGTGGAATCCTATCGCATCTTGTAGTCATGAGAAATTGCTGCATCACAAAGTTGCCCCTTAAAATCCAGCTCAAAGGTGAAGTCCAAGTCACGCTGGAGGAAAGACAGATGTAAAATACTTAAATGGTCTCAATGTATTGTTTTTCATCTGTAATTTTGGACATTCAGATTGTCCAGCTAAATAAAAAAATCTATTTTTGCGTTCAGAAAAGTGTTCAGGTTATGTAGATGCTTTAATCAGTTTTCTGGCCTTATAATACAGATAATGCAAATTCCCTTTTTGCTAGATATACATTCAAGATTAAACATTTTTTCTTAAATATGGTTTTGTTTTGATAGCATCTAGACTACTTAGTCTAGATTTAGATTAATTTGATTTGATTTGAAAACTCTGAGATAGAAATCCTGACCGAGAAATCAAATATTGAGAGTAATTTACTTAAATTACCAAAATGCCTTTGACTTTCACTATTGAAACAAGAGATTACTATTGTGCACAATACTGTAAAATTGACTAGGCTTTTATTTATGTATTAATTTTTTTATTGCAATGCATTTGTGTATATTCTTGTGTAAATGAAGAATATACTCTTCTTTTTATATTCTTCTGTATTGTTGAAAGATTCATGATCAAACTCTTGATGTCACCCAAATGAGGATGGGTTCCCCTTTTGAGTCTGGTTTCTCTCAAGGTTTCTTTCTCATTACATCTAAGGGAGTTTTTCCTTGCCACAGTCGCCATGGCTGCTCATCAGGGATAAATGCACACCATTCACCTTGACTGTTGATTTCTGTAAAGCTGCTTTGTGAAAAGCGCTATAGAAATAAACTTGACTTGACTTGACTTGACTAAATATTATGTGCAGAAGTTTTGAAGAATAAGCTGATCAAGCTTTCATATGGTTCACAATTACATTATTGCTTTTTGCCTTTTCTCTTTCTCTTATCTCTTATTCTCTGCATTCTCTCTCTTCCTTCACTGACTCACCTCGTTGTTTTCATTGGGCTTGACGGCGATGCTGCCCAGGATTTCCTCTCCTCTCCTCACTGTGAGGTAATCCTCTAGGTAGAACACTGTCTGCTTCCAGTGAGTACTCGGAGCATCAGGAGCTGAGAATATGAGAAATTAATGAGTAATATCTATAAAGGTGTGCTTGTTTATTCAGGACAAGAATGGTTGTTTATATATATAACGGGAAGAGAACCTGTGGAGAAGCCAGTCTTCTTGTGACACTTGGTGAACTCGATGTTGAAATAGGTGACAAGAGCGTGGATGTAGTCATTTCTCTGGATCTGCAGGCAAAAGGCTGAGGTGAAGGCCAGATCTTCCAACTTTACTGTGTAGATATCCACTTCCTGCAAAGCACACAACAGAATACAACAAAATTTTCAGCGTATTGGATCTGTGTTAAGTTATTACTCAGTGTGGTTTAGAAAGTACACAAGTGCTTTACAGCTCCAGGGTCCCTTAGTTGATCATGAACTGGGTTGACTATATGTGTTTGGAGATTCTGTGTGTGTTCTATACTTGTCTACATGGGTTTTCTCTGGGCTCTTCAACTGCCTCCTACTTCCCAATACATGCAGGTGAATGAGCTAAACTATATCAGCTGTAGGTGTGAAAGGGTGTGTAAATGGAGCCCAGGAATGCAGTAGCAACCATTCAGGGCATATTTTCAGTTTATACCCAGTGTTCCTGGGACAGGCTCTGGATCCATTATAACACTGAGCATAATAAGGAGCTTACTAAAGCAAATAGTATTAGTAACTTATAGAAACAAGGCAAATTTCACATTATGCCTTTCAGCAGCGGTGCTTAAGTTAGTAATGATCATTATGGAAAAAAATAAACCTATGTCTTGATTAGGATAGCGACAAAAGAATAGGAGAGTACTTAGAGAATAAGGAGAGATAAGACCAGAATAAAAATAAGTAATAAGTAAATAATAAGTAGAAGGTTAAAAAAAAGTAAGGATATTTATTACACTTTGGCTTATTATAGCTGTTTTATACACTTAACCCCATTAAAAGACTTAAGCCTCTTCTCCATCCAAGGTCTTTGCACATCTCTGGTAAACTGCTCCCTCCAATAACATTACAAAATAGTAAGCCTTCATGTCTCTAAAACATGAATTGGCGATGAAGGTGAAAAGCGTAATCCTTCTGTTTGTTCCTGTCATTCAGTAAACCCAACAAAGAGCCAGCCCTCCATTCTTTATTTCAGAAACTTATCCTCCAGGTATTGCGTAAATACATAAACAGAAGAGCAGCTGATGCCAAGATCTCTCTTGAGCTTTTTACTTTAATGTGTCTCACACCCTGTTTCGTCTCTGCCCTTTATTCTAGAGTTGCCTCAATTCACTGCTATTATGACTAATTTAAGGATGTTGTGATGAAACACAACATGAAAACAACTAAATCTTTTCAAAATCTTAGACAGGAAACGTTGTGCTAAATATTAAGTGTTCAATGATTGACAAAATCTGACTTAATTCATTATGCTTAATATATTTTAATGTTTTCTTTTACTAAACATTTACATTTAGATTACATTTACATCCCCTTATTAAGAGTGACCTACAATTTACATTTCGTTTCTCACTACACACTGAACACCACTGTGTTACCACAATAAGATATTTTGGTCCTTTTGTGTAAATCCACCAACAGCAGAAGAAACGAGAACAGATTAGCACCAAGTCAACAGAGAGCTGATGATCATTAGGTCATGATGTAATGCTCACACAACATGTGTCCTGAGGTAGCACTTAGTCAATCTGCTCTATGAATCAGATGAGGGCTTTCACAAAAATGTGCAAACACTCACATTCAGTTTCACTCATATTACGTCTGCCAACCCCCACACTTGCAAACACAGAATATTCCAACCTTAATAAGGCAGGAGTTGGTCACCACTTGTTTGGGGTCCACAATATCAACCAGTGGCTCCATCATGGCGACGTTGCGAATGCAGGTCATGTCAAAACCATAAACATTCTCCCACCCTAGAAGACAGTTGTAGAGACCTTATTATTTCTTAATTAATGTACGCAATAAATCGGTTAAAGGGGAAAAAAGGGTTTTTCAATGAAACCATATTCTGAAGCATTTTAATCATTTTACAGCACAGCAGCTATCGATGTGTTGTACTTTATATCCATTTACAGTTGCGTGTATTGTTGTGAAAAGACAATAAAACAAGTTAGCTTCTGTTCCCAGTGTTCTTAATTAAACAACTGACAACCAACTATTTTTGCTCTCTCTGAAAATTAAATGCAGTTTTTCATGTTAAATTTAAACAAACAATACATAAACATATTCATCATATTAACAAGTACATATCAATATATTTGTCTTTGTTAAATACCAACACAGTTTTTAGACATACATTTTATGATTGGTCTTCGATGACTTGGATCATCCACCAGGCAAGTCTGCTTGGATCAGTTGTTACTATAGAAACGAATGAGCATATTACTACATACCTGTGATTCGAATTATACCAAGACCTGCTGTCAAAAATGTTATAGAACATAGATACTAATTCAGAATTCAGCAGCACCACGGTATAAATTAATTATAAGCAAGGTGTAGGTTAAAGTAGGATGAAAAATGTGAATGCAGTGTAGAGCAGGAGGAGCAGAGGAGGTGCGAGTGCTGGTGTAATGTGTCAGTGTGTGAAATACGACAATACAACATTGAGATTCTTTGGCAGATTCAGCAGCTCTAAGCATATGTTGTTAGAAGGTATGATGATCTGATGCCATCTGTCTGACAATCACCAAGATAACCATTAAAATATAACAAAAATTGATAATGATTGCTTCTTCTTTTTTAGATAATCGATTAAAGAATTAGAGGGAAATGTGTTGACTAATGAGGAGAGTGTGTTGAGAAGATGGAGGGAGTATTTTGAGCAGCTGATGAATGAGGAAAATCAGAGAGAGAAAAGGTTGGAGGATGTGGAGTTAGTGAAGCAGGATGTAGATAGGATAAGTAAGGAGGAAGTGAGAGCAGCGATTAAGAGGATGAAGAATGGAAAGTCGGTTGGACCAGATGACATACCGGTAGAAGTGTGGAGATGTTTAGGAGAGATGGCAGTGGAGTTTTTAACCAGATTTTTTAACAGGATTCTGGAAGGGGAGAGGATGCCTGAGGAATGGAGAAGGAGTGTGCTGGTACCGATCTTTAAGCATAAGGGAGATGTGCAGACCTGCAGTAACTACAGGGGAATTAAGTTGATCAGTCACACAATGAAGTTATGGGAAAGAGTAGTGGAAGCCAGGCTGAGAGAAGAGGTGACCATCTGTGAGCAACAGTATGGTTTCATGCCGAGGAAGAGCACCACAAATTTGCTTTGAGGATGTTGATGGAGAAGTATAGAGAAGGACAGAAGGAGCTGCATTGTGTATTTGTGGATTTAGAGAAAGCATACGACAGGGTGCCGAGAGAGGAGTTGTGGTATTGTATGAGGAAGTCAGGTGTGTCAGAGAAGTATGTGAGGGTGGTGCAGGACATGTATGAGGACAGTGTGATGGCAGTGAAGTGTGCAGTAGGTACGACAGACTGGTTCAGGGTGAAGGTTGGACTGCATCAAGGATCGGCCCTGAGCCCTTTCCTGTTTGCAGTGGTGATGGACAGGTTGACGGACGAGGTCAGACAGGAGTCTCCCTGGACTATGATGTTTGCAGATGATATTGTGATTTGTGGTGAGAGTAGAGAGCAGGTTGAGAAGAGCCTGGAGAGGTGGAGATATGCGCTTGAGAGAAGGGGAATGAAAGTCAGTAGGAGTAAGACAGAGTACATGTGTGTGAATGAGAGGGAGGGCAGTGGAGTGATGCGGTTGCAGGGAGAAGAGGTGGAGAAGGTAGAGGAGTTCAGGTACCTGGGGTCAACAGTGCAAAGTAATGGAGAGTGTGTTAGAGAAGTAAAGAAAAGAGTGCAGGCAGGGTGGAGTGGGTGGAGAAGAGTGACAGGAGTGATTTGTGATAGTAGAGTATCTGCAAGAATGAAAGGGAAAGTTTATAGGACTGTGGTGAGACCTGCGATGTTGTATGGATTAGAGACAGTGGCATTGAGTAAAAGACAGGAGGTGGAGCTGGAGGTAGCAGAGCTGAAGATGTTAAGGTTTTCGTTGGGAGTGACGAGGATGGACAAGATTAGAAATGAGTTTATTAGAGGGACAGCACATGTAGGATGTTTTGGTGACAAGGTGAGGGAGGCGAGATTGAGATGGTTTGGACAAGTGCAGAGAAGGGACATGAATTATATTGGTAGAAAAATGCTGAAGATGGAGCCACCAGGTAGGAGGAAAAGAGGAAGGCCAAGGAGGAGGTTCATGGATGTGGTGAGGGAAGACATGCAGGTAGTTGGTGTGAAAGAGGCAGATGTAGAGGACAGGGTGGTATGGAGACGGATGATCCGCTGTGGCGACCCCTAATGGGAGCAGCCGAAAGAAGAAGAAGAAGATTAAAGAATTAGCCCATGGCTGTAGTGAGAAAATAAAAATCTAACCATTTTAGGTGTTCCTGAAATGGCTTGTTTTTGAAGGAGTTAACTCAAAAAAGTTTACAGACAATAAAATAAGAAGAAGTCTGTAGATCAGTCTAATCTTGTAGTGTATTTTATTTGTGCATGCTCAGGTCTTTGCAAGTTGGAATGTTTACCCCTAGGCTAGTTAGAGGACCTACGTATTGAATTTGATGGAATGTTAAATTGAATATGTGAAAACGATATCACTCATGTTGACTTGACATGAGGAGGAAAAAATAAAAAGAAGTGGGTGCAGTAGATGTTTTTTCTTACGACACGCAGCTCATTCTGAGAACAAGAAACTGACACCATCTGTTATGTGTGTGAAGAGACGTTACCCTCCCTTTGCTTCCCAAAATAAATTGATTAGTTATATTTTGTCACTTCTGGCTTTCATGCTTAGTAAACAAGCCTAGTCCAGAAACTCATGCTGCTCGAGATGAGTGTTAGGTTTCCTCTAGAAAACCCTAAAGGAGTGAGAAAACCAAGTTTGACCCAAATTCCTGTGAGAGACTCTGTTTCTCTGTCTGTCTTTATTTATTCATGTATTTGATTACCAGTGTATTGGTGTGTGTACAGTATACTCACAGTGGATTTTAAAGTCTTTGTATTGTCTGTCCTCTATTGCCACCACATGTAGGGTTGCTCTATCTGGAAACATGAATCCTCCAGGCTTCTGCAAGAGGTCAGGATGATATCACTTATTCCATTGATCAGATATCATATATATATATATATATATATATATATATATATATATATATATATATATATATATATATATATATATATATATATATATATATACAGTGGGTACGGAAAGTATTCAGACCCCCTTAAATTTTTCACTCTTTTTTATTTTGCAGCCATTTGCTAAAATCATTTAAGTTCATTTCTTTTTCTCATTAATGTACACATAGCACCCTATATTGACAGAAAAACACAGAATTGTTGACACTGTTGCAGATTTATTAAAAAAGAAAAACTAAAATATCACATGGTCCTAAGTATTCAGACCCTTGCTCAGTATTTAGTAGAAGCCCCCTTTTGATCTAATACAGCCATGAGTCTTTTTGGGAAGGATGCAACAAGCCTTTCACACCTGGATTCAGGGATCCTCTGCCATTCCTCCTTGCAGATCCTCTCCAGTTCTCTCAGGTTGGAAGGTAAACGTTGGTGGACAGCTATTTTTAGGTCTCTCCAGAGATGCTCAATTGGGTTTAAGTCAGGGCTCTGGCTGGGCCATTCAAGAACAGTCACGGAGTTGTTGTGAAGCCACTCCATCGTTATTTTAGCTGTGTGCTTAGGGTCATTGTCTTGTTGGAAGGTAAACCTTCAGCCCAGTCTGAGGTCCAAAGCACTCTGGAGAAGGTTTTTGTCCAGGATATCCCTGTGCTTGGCCGCATTCATCTTTCCCTTGATTGCAACCAGTCGTCCTGTCCCTGCAGCTGAAAAACACCCCCACAGCATGATGCTGCCACCACCATGCTTCACTGTTGAGACTGTACTGGACAGGTGATGAGCAGTGCCTGGTTTTCTCCACACATACCGCTTAGAATTAAGGCGAAAAAGTTATATCCTGGTCTTATCAGACCAGACAATCTTATTTCTCACCATCTTGGAGAACTCCATGCGGGTTTTCATGTGTCCTGCACTGAGGAGAGGCTTCCGTCGGGCCACTCTGCTATAAAGCCCCACTGGTGAAAGGCTGCAGTGATGGTTGACTTTCTACAACTTTCTCCCATCTCCCGACTGCATCTCTGGAGCTCAGCCACAGTGATCTTTGGGTTCTTCTTTACCTCTCTCACCAAGGCTCTTCTCCCCCGATAGCTCAGTTTGGCCGGACGGCCAGCTCTAGGAATGGTTCTGGTCGTCCCAAACGTCTTCCATTTGAGGATTATGGAGGCCACTGTGCTCTTAGGAACCTTAAGTGCAGCAAAAATTCCTTGCTTATAGTTCCTTTGACCTTAATGATTCTCATTTGCTCTGACATGCATTGTGATCTGGAAGGTCTTATATAAACAGGTGTGTGGCTTTCCTAATCAAGTCCAATCAGTATAATCAAACACAGCTGGACTCAAATGAAGGTGTAGAACCATCTCAAGGATGATCAGAAGAAATGGAGAGCACCTGAGTTAAATATATGAGTGTCACAGCAAAGGGTCTGAATACTTAGGACCATGTGATATTTCAGTTTTTCTTTTTTAATAAATCTGCAAAAAGGTCAACAATTCTGTGTTTTTCTGTCAGTATGGGGTGCTATGTCTACATTCGTGAGGAAAAGAAATGAACTTAAATGATTTTAGCAAATGGCTGCAATATAACAAAAAGTGAAAAATTTAAGGGGGTCTGAATACTTTCCGTACCCACTGTATATGTATATATATATATATATATATATATATATATATATATATATATATATACATATACACATATATACTGTATATAGCTAATATTTATGCATTTTACTGCATCCTCTGTAATGATTCACTGTAAATAACATTGAATTGGTTTAAGAATCATGTACAATAGAGGTATAGATTATAAAACTTTCTTTTCGGCTTCTCCCGTTAGGGGTCGCCACAGCGGATCCTCCGCACGTTTGATTTGGCACATGTTTTACGCTGTATGCCCTTCCTAACGCAACCCTCCCCAATTTATCCGGGCTTGGGACCGGCACTAAGAGTGGCTGGGGGTGGTTCCCTGACCGGGAATCGAACCCGGGTCGCAGCGGTGGGAGCGCTGCGTCTTAACCACTAGACCACCAGGGGTTTATGTAATTAAATGTTTAATTACATAATCACTCACTGGCTCTCATTCATGTTCACATCCAAAGATCTTTTATCAAAATTGATCATTTCAGTCGTGCACCCTCTTAAATTGTTTTATATTTCCTAAACAAGACTTTATAGGCATTTTCTGTATTTATATCACATGCCTGTGGCCCTAGCGATAGATAGATAGATAGATAGATAGATAGATAGATAGATAGATAGATAGATAGATAGATAGATAGATAGATAGATAGATAGATAGATAGATAGATAGATAGATAGATAGATAGATAGATAGATAGATTAAGTTGGTTATAAATTAATGTCAATTCATTTCTTACTAACAGCATGATTTTGGGAGCACAGAATTGTTGCTTAACATTTCAATTGTTGCTCATATTATAAAAAAGTTTTATTAATGGTTTTTTTTGTTAGTTTTTTGGTTTTTTTTTTTTTTTACTTTTTTTTCTTTATCATCAAAATATCACAGTATCACTTTGAACTCTAAAAACCAACTTAGCCTGTGTGGGAGGGACAGCTAAATTTTTCCATCCTTTGTCAATCACCTCAACACTAAATGTTTTGTTTTTTCATGTACAGTATGTGGAAGAGGGCCGTTTCTGAAAGCATTACATTGCTCTGTGAGACAACAAAGATTATTAGCTGGTTTAAAATTTGTGTGTGTTCACCTTTATCCTCCTCAGTATTTAGCTGTTTTAGGATTAGGAAGAGCTGGCTGGTGGGTGGGGAACTGATGGGTGACTAACTCGTGGAGAAAAATAAGGGGAAAAAATTATGCCCAATTTACCCGCCCTCCCAGCACTTACAAGCTCAACACAAGAAAAAAAAAAAAGACATGCACAAAGTATATGCAAAAAAAAAAAAGTATACTTCTATTGAGTTTCATTGTTGAATTATTTCTGATTAAATGTAAGTGGAATTATATAACAGATTATTAGGCTGCATGTGATCATAGCTACTAACCAGCCATTTGTCCCTGGCGAAAATGACAGTCTTAAGCATGGACTCGTAAAAAAGGCAGTATCCCATCCATTCAGAGACAATAATGTCCACCTGATCCACAGGCAGTTCGGTCTCCTCCACTTTCCCTTTAAGTATGGTAATAACTGCAAGATATAAACACATTACAGAGATGTAAAAACAATAATGTAAAGACTTTGTATCATTCTATCATTACAAACATAATTGTATGAAAAGTTTATCCACACAATCTGATCTGATTACAAGTTTTTTGAAGTTCAAGGTGAGGTTTTTATAGACCCCATTCATTCTGTCAGCCATACTGTTTTTTTTTTTTCCAGCAGGCAAGCTGCCAGTTTCCAGTTACTAATTGCAAAGGACGAAGGTGCTGAGAGAATTGTGTGTGTATGTAAGCACACTGCTACGATTCCTCTCCGGTTGACTCAGGCTTTTCCCGCTACTGAACTAATCAAACTGTTAAGGTCAGAACTGAACAATGTTGCCAAACAACAGGATGTGAGTGAGGAAGTGAATGCTTTTTTGTTTAAAAAGGAATGCTGCTTGCTAATTGCTTTCCTCTCCATAGGCATAAAGCACAAACACTGTGCCTTCATAGAATAAAGCATTTACACTGTATTCAGAATAATGCACTTAAAAGCCATTGCTCACATTATCCAGAGAGCCAAAAGAGGAGTAGTGTCTTCAATACATGATTTTGACCTTAATAAAAAAAAAAATTGTGCTATATTTATAAAAAAAAAAAATTGTTTGACCTGCATTATTAATAGACTCTGTTTAATGTTATTAAAGGGTTATTAATGCCAGTTAATGTATTTGAAGGGGGAATATATCAAGTTTAGAGAGACTTTTAGCAGTCTGAATGATCGTATCTACTTGGTAAATCTTGGTAAATGTTTTTAATTCAGTTGATCTAAGTCACTATCTCGGAATACCTCTGAATACTCTCTGGCCCTCCTGAGTAGTTTTTTTCTCCCCAATGTAAATCAAAAAAATGTATTCACAATACACAATTCTTCTCTCTTCTTAGTCTTTACACGAGATCTTTAGCTTTTACCATTGTCCAAGTGGTTGGATTTGATGATTTTCTCTGAGTATTCTGATATACTTGAGCATTCAATCTGCAAGAAGAAGTAGACATACAACAAAATGAATGATGCACATTTCATTGATCTATTACTAACAGCTGGAAGAAGATAAACACCCAATTACTGTCAATCTGAACTAATTAATATCTTAATTTTCATTGGCCTACTGGTTTTATTAGTGCATTTGTTGAATGAAAACAGTGTCTATTTCATTTTTTTTTAAATCTCAGTCATTTCCAATGCCCACCCAAAGTGTTTCTCTTACTCTAACTGATTAGTTACAAAGAGTCTACAAAGAATCTAATGAAGGTTTAAGCCATAATACAAGTATCCTTTGCCTGAAGGCTTCTCATAAAAATTTTTTGCACCATTCTGTGTAAACTCTAGAGATTGTTATGTGTGAACTGCCCAGGGGATCAGCATTTTCTGAGATATTTAAAACATCCCATCAGGCAGCAACAAACATGCTACAGTGAAGATCACCAAGATCACATTTTTTCTTTGATTACAATGACCTGTATTTACATGCACTGCCTTGCCGCCATATGATTGGCTGTTGGCTAATTGCGTTAATGTGTTATTAATAAAGTGGTCAGTGAATGTATATTATTATTACTATAACACAGAGAAAAGAGAATAGTTTCTTCTGGAACTCTTAAACTCTTAAATTGCATTTTTAACTCTTGTAACTACTAACCTTTATTCCATTTTTTCAGTGTAGATACAGATCAGCTGATAGTAGTTATAAATATAGAAATATGCTTTAAGGTCAAAAACTGAATAAGGGTCTGTTCTCTCTCCCACTCACTCTCACACTCTAATATTAATGTTCCTACAATTCAGTGCAAAAAATGAATCAAGTCTGTAACTAAAGAAACTGCACTTCTTTTTTATTCAGAGCTACTTGATTCTGTGGAGATGCTCAGTGCTGAGATTCAATTGAAATTCTCACCCCATAGACGTGTTTGGCTCCAGCTTTAGCAGCAAACATGGAGAGGATCCCTGTCCCGCTGCCCACATCTAGAACAATCTTGTCCTTAAAAATGTGTTTATTATGGTACATGGAGTTCCTGTAGGTCAGTGTTCTCACCTCATCCTTTAACATCTCCTGTTGAGGAAAAGGCTTAAATGTATTTGTGTGTTTCTTAATACTATATATTTTAATGTACAGTATAAATACTACACCAAAGTAGGTTATTTATTTACCACTGCTCATTTTATTCATTACATTTTATCCAAAAAAAAAACCTTCAGATTGTCTCACTGTTTAGAGTTTAGGCTTATATCCTTTTACTGCATACATTATTAAATCACTTAAAACAGACATTTCATTACTAAAGAAAACACAGCTTCCCATGTGTACAACTTTACATCAAAATGTTGAAACAACCTACAAATTGGTGACACTTCCACAAAATGCTAAATAAATGCCTCTACTCAAAAAAAGACACAAGGAACACAAGCAAACTGAAGGATAGCATACACGCTTTATTTTTTAGTCTGGCTGCAGGAGTATAGTGTAAAATGTAGGACACCACGTGCTATACCCCTGCTTTTCTTCTTTTCTTCTTCTTTTTAAGAAGATGAGATATACAGGTATCCAGTATCACTCTTTAGGGATTAACTGATACACATCTCTCTTTTCTCCTTCTTGCTCGTTCCTGTCCTGCTTTTTCTCTGTTATCAGGAATAGCTCCTTTATCTGCAGACAGCTTGACCTGACCCAAAAACTCAAGATGTACCAGTCTCAAACTGCTCTGCAGACATGGATATATTTCTCAAACTGTATACATTTTTCTAGGGGCACAAACTGTATTTTCAGTGGGTCATGCTCAAATCATTAGTGTGTTCCAAGATTAAAGCATTTTAGTCAATAAATGTAAGCAGTACAACAGGTTCAGGTCAGGTAATATACCAAAATGATAATATCACAATATCCAAATACATGTTAAAGATAAATAATATGTATAGAGATATTTAGGTTTGGAAACAAAGGTTACCAGGTAAAATATGTAAAACTTCAGTAAAAACCTTTCTGACTTAGTGACATATCATGACCAAGAAAATGACAATTATTTGAATGAACACTTTTTTCTTACATACCTCATGAATGCCAAAGTGGGCGTATGAGTCAAAGTAGTAGTCTCTTGAGGTCATTTCCTCTGGATTGAGAAGTTTGGCCATTTTTCCACGTCCAGGGCAGGTGGACAGTGCTGAGATGTGTGGGGTGTGAGGGGGACGAGGGACATGATGAACTGAGGCCATGGGCTTAGGCACAGGGGGAGGCTGTAAAGAAGGAGGATTGCCAGAGCTCTGCTGCCGCTGCTGTTGCTTCTGCTGACAAATATAGATAAATAGACAAATATACAATAATTTGTTACTCTAACTTTTAAACATTTAGAGCAGAAGTCTTTGAATTCCACTAGCCTGGGTGCAACATGGAGTATCCTACTGACTTATTGGTTTAAAGAACTGGTATTGAAGAGTAACATCTACTTTATTGCTCTAGGGTAGTGTGCTGATTCAGGAGGTTTTATTGCTGCCTTATGGGAACCTTGTTACTATCTGTGTGGAGCTTTGCATGCTCTTTCGTTGATGATATGCGACTGGGATAAAGTGATATTGAGAATGAACAGTATTGCTTTAGTGGCAGCACAGCAGCACAGAGGGGAGCATTGCCACCCCGCTGCTCCGGGGTCTTTTTATATAGAGAGATTTATATACTATATATATATATTTATTATTCAGGTTTCCCTTGCCTTCTCTGCAATTTCTTAAAATGATAATAAAGATGAATGAATGAATGGATGGAGACATTGCTTAATCTAGTGCATGCAGTTTTCAGAAAAGTACAGAAAGATGAGCCCTAGGGATTTTGCCTTGCAGTACACCAGCGGCTCCTTCACTGCAGCACCAAGGACAGCACTCGGACGCGGCTCCCGGAGGCTGTTCCACTACAGGACGGGTTTTTCATCACCGCGTGTTATACATATAAAATAATTTTCAAAGAAATACGAGTTGTCCCATTTCTTTGCGTTTTCTTTTTTTAGCACACGAAGCACCGCATGAGGCCAGTACTCTAGTGTCCTTTTTGACCGCACGCTCTGTAAGCTGAGTCCATTAGTATTTTTACAGAGGCACATTCTGTAATGAGTTTTTTTTTTTTCCGTTGAATAAATGTGCATTCGAGCAGCGTGTGTATCATCAGCACACGCCGGCTGTATGCATCTGATCTTCGGCTTCGTGATGTTGCATGCAAAGCTGCACGCTTTTTGCGTTCCCAAATTCTTATTCAAATCCGGCGCTTTGACGTTTTTGAACGAAATGCGCAAACACCTCAACACTCTTCACGTCGTGATATTTGCAGTGCACTCTGAGCCACGAGGGTCGATCCGGTACAGGCTACAAATGCAAGGTTTTAACTCACCTCTGAGCTCTCAGCCTCCGCCATCTTTCTGCGCAGAAGCAGACACCGTGATGAGTGCCTCAGTCCCATATGAGCCGACGGGATTCCGATAAACTCGAAACGGGCAAAAAATTTTTCCTATGCTTTTTTTTTTTTGCTTTTTTTTTCAGTGCAATAGTAGCCTTTAGATTTGTTTACAATACTTGAATTTACACAAACTAAAACATGCAATGTCCCCTGTAGGTGTATAATTCTTTATAAACACGATTTTGCTAAATAATATATTTCTAACTTGATTAAGAGATTGTCATAATGACTTTGGAAGCAGATTTGTCGCTCTGCGTTTTCCAATCAAGACGCGACTTGAGGCGAGAAACATACGAGTCCTGTAGTCCATTGTGCAAAGTTAAAATAAAGATCCTAGAAAGCGTCACTTATGGAAACCAGTTGATCGTGTAAAGAATCTCGGAATCCTCGGTGTTTGATTCTGCTGGATCACAGCATCGGGGCGAAGTGGACGCATCCTTTAAATACTGCACGGTATTTTATAATATACAGCTTCAAGGTTTTTATAGTCTGTGTGACTCGAGCGCTTTGCGATTCTGCTCAGCCCAGAAGAAAGTTCAGCCCAGAAGAAGTTGGCACGGTGCTGCGCAGGACAGGAGCGGGTTAAAGCGGATGAAGTGTATGGAGACGATCCCGAAACTAAATCGGTGCCTCCTACACGCGCAATGGCACCTCCACCTGCCCACACAGCTTACACACACTGCCTGAACACACCGAGCGCATTTTCCAACAGTGAAATGGACCGGGGATATTTTTATTTCTCCTATATAGGGCAACAGAGTTTTAGCTCTCGATGTGGTGTGAAAACTGAACATTTTTTTTTTGCGCATGATTTACATGTATAGTCACTAAAATGTGGAGGATAAAAGGGAAACTGAGAACAGGAGACTATAATCAAACAAAATGCACTGCCATTTCTTTTTATCATAAATAGATAAGAAAAAAAAAGGAACACAGCTGTTTCGAGGGCACCAGGCGACATTCATCCTTGCTTGATTTTTTTTAATTGATGTAGGTTTAGTGTTCAGGGTGCATTCAGGTAAATAAGGATATCAGGAAGCTCAGACAGCCAAGCATTTTTTTTATCTTGCCTGATAAGACAAACGTTGTAATGCAAAAAATAATTGGTACAAATAATCTAATCTAGATCATGAACTCAAACATGAAGCCAACACTGAACATACTGACATCAAAGGCTATTTGCTTTAGTCACTTTAAAAAGAAGTAAAAGTGGCATTAAAATGTATCCCATTTATATGAGGCATGTATGCATGTATATGTAGGTATAATACTATAATAAAAAAACTTGACATTATTTCTGACTTGCAGATGTTTATACATGAAAGGACTAAGGGTGCCAAAGGTTTGGAAACCCTTAGTCTTTTATCAGCTTTGAGAAACACATAAATTATCCTTTTTTTAATATGCAGTAATTTAACGAGATCTTATGAGATTTTCATTAACCAAACAAATTTTTGGATACTCCATAATGCACCCAGGCCAGTGGAATTCAAAGACTTCTGCTCTAAATGTTTAAAAGATAAAGTGGTAAATTATTGTCTATTTGTCTGTTTATCCACATTTTACACTTTATTTTCATTGAAAAATGTTACTTTAGCATGAATAACTTTACACACTCTTCTTCTTTTTCTCCGAACGTTCAGCTAAAATATTTTGCCATTTTTCTTGTAAATCTTACAAAAAGCTATAGAAAAGCTATTTTGATATTCCTTTCTGAATTTGCGGCCCGGTTCACCTCAGTGCAGTTCAATAGGATTTAGGTGCAATAACTGGGCCGGGTGTTCCTTTTTCATTTTGTTTTTGCCTTTTACATAGTTTGTTGCATACCATAAAACAAACATAAAATACTTTTGACATGCACTGTTTCATGCAAACAAATAATTAAATAATTTACAAATGAATGATTTTCAACATGTCCAGAATGGCTATTCAGGGATCGTTTAGGGTTGTGTTTAATTGATGCAGTGTTTAATTACAAAACAAGCAGTGAATGAAATTGAAGGGATCTTATAACTGCATGAAACACTTAACCCTAAGCTTAAATGATGCCTTCATGGATTGTATGTGTGCTGAATGGTGTTTTTATTTAAGTTCAAGAAGGTAAATGTGTAGGTAAAAAGGTGAAGTGGAAAATATGGATTATTAAGGCCGGTACAGGCCTTTCGGATTGATACACATGTGTACCGAATGCAATACTTTTTACGTGCAGAACATAGTTAAAATCTGAGTTCCCACAGAAACCTAATATGTGAATTAATGCCTGAATCAATCTATTTCCCAATACCATCATGACACCATGGCGATAGAAACTGTCAGTATTATAAAGAAACGCAGTATAACAGAGCACTGCATCACAGACACGTATCTCATACAGCAAAAATAAATGCCATTACTAAAGCAAGAAACCCAATTAACACAATTTAACAAGTCTTCTTTCACTGCAGCCACAGCTGCACCATATACATTATCTAGCTGAAGCATCAACAGTAACTTAAAAAAAAAGACAAAAATAAAATCCACATTCTTGTATTCTGTGCTTTTGTGCAAATTCTATAGGAAAGAAAAATCAATGTATAAATATTTATGAAATAACTATTGAAAAGCTTACCAACTGTTTTGAACTGTTTTGGTGGATCTTTATTCATGATGTCCAGCTTTTCTTGAAAAGTCAGTCATAAAATTGGCTTATAAGTATATATGTGACCAAATCAATTTCCCCTCCTTTGTCAGGCATTGTGGAATGAAAAAAGCTAACTACCTAAATGTTTTAGCTTATGTAGTTAGATTTGTTTTGCTAGCTCTTATTAGTGTGCTAATTGGTTAAAGCAACTGTTTCATTGTCATGTATTTAAAGCTACAGGTGCTGTTATTTCTGAAAGCCTTAAGGTCAAACCAATTCAAGGCAGATTTTTTTGACCCTGTCAGCAACTGATGGCTAAAATATGATTGAATAAAAAGATAACATACACTCCTGGAGACAGAGAAACCAAGAGAAAAGTGAATAGATTATTAGGAATCATTTTAAACATAATAGATAAAATATAATAAAATGTAAGTTAGTGATTCTAAAAGAAAAAAATCGGATCGTCAGTGCAGAGATGTTTTACCTAGTATACTCCTTTAGAATTTGTTGCTTATTTCCAGATTCTGGCTTTTGCTCCTGCTGCAGGAAGTAAAGGATAACTGTTGCTTACTATCAGTGGTGTTTTTTTTTATGAATTTATTACTGAAGTGAAGAAAACAATTATTTATTGAATATCGATAATTGAAAAAAAAGTGGTTATTGGAAGTTCAGCTTCACAGGTGTTCATTTAATTTCACAGTATGTAAGATGTAAATAAGATTTTAAGTATATAATTGCACAGTAATTCTTGACAACTTTGGAACAGTCTTCCTGACAGTGTTCGGGGCTCAGACACACTCTCCCAGTTTTAATGGAGATTAAAAACGTATCTTTTTTAGCAAAGCCTACACATAACATACGTCTCACATCATAACCTTGTGCTGCAGCACATCTGACTCACATGCACGTTATCAACTTGTGCTGTTAATATCATGAACAGCAGCTACGCTAATTTCTCTCCACTGCTTCTCTTTCTCTCCCCATCCCGAGGCATCCTGAGGTTTGGCCAGCTCCAGTCACATCCCACCTCATGAAGATTATGGACCTTTGAAGAAGTAGATGCCGAACTCGCAAACATCCGGTACCATTTAGGGACGTACCAGTGCCAATTGGATCCCACTATATGTGTGGAGTTTTGACATTGGACCTCCTGGAGTGTTTAAAGACTCTGGCATGGAGAAGCTGGTGCTGATCTGTGATGATCACAAATGTCGAGCTATTTTATGAGTTGGTCAGTAGCTCCTACTTTTATAACCATAAAGACTGTATAAGACTGTAGAAAGAACATTAATAATCACACACTTCAGTGCTCATGTTAGTTCTCACTCTCCAGTGTTCTGTATTGTTGAAAGATTTTTGTTCAAACTCTTGATGTCACCCAAATGAGGATGGGTTCCCCTTTTGAGTCTGGTTCCTCTCAAGGTTTCTTCCTCATAACATCAAAGGGAGTTTTTCCTTGACACAGGCTGCTAATCAGGGATAAATGCACACCATTCACCTTGACTGTTGATTTCTGTAAAGCTGCTTTGAGACAATATCTGTTGTGAAAAGCGCTATAGAAATAAACTTGACTTGACTTGACTTGACTTGACTTGACAAGCACCTCTTTGAATGCTCCTAGCTATAAGATTGAAAATAAACAAATAAATAAAGGAACAGTGTTTGCATGCAGTTTCAGATAAGAAATCATGTTAGAATGCATTTCACCAGTCACCATACACCATGTGAATGTGTTAAAGTTTTTAAATAATTTAGTTTTTAGAAATGCTAGTCATTTTGCGCAGTCACTTACTGTATGGGCCTGGTCTAGGATCAATCTATTTTATTATCACTAATCAAATCAAACCAGGATGTGCTCTTAATATAAACAGTGTTACATCTTGATGAGTGGAAAGATCAGGAATAAAAAGCTTCAAAGAAATGAAAAGAATGTACCCTGATAATATTTGGGGGTCTTTGGAAGCTCTTTAACTTTGGATGGTATCATCAATCCTAAGTAAATTTCTATTACTGGCTACAATTAAGTGCTATACATGTGGAGGCTACACACTGATGTAGTTTTACACATATACATGGATTGCAGTTGACAGGACTCAGTCTTGTGTCTACTCTAATTGCAATAGCCTAATCAAAGCCTATTTCAGTTAAAATCTTGACACTGGTGTGTCTGCGCTGTCTTCTGATGAGGTGATTTTTTATTTATGCACATGTTGCTCAGGCACTACACTGAAAGAAACACACCCACTCAAGCAAAATGACAAAGTCACGTGTTGCATAAACCAACACAACTGACAATATGACCTTATTTATGTTACAGTGCCCAAGGATCCATTTTTATTATTCACATAGCTGAATTCCTGTGCAATCCTTGAATGTGTGTAGGCAGCAAATATTTCTTCATATTAGAGCAATGATTTCTGCACAAAAAAATGAATATTAGAAATATTTTTCTGCCATTCCGTTCAAGAGCCAGGATACATCAATCGTCATCAGGTGCTTTTCAGAACAAGACTAATTCAGACGAGAGCATTTATAAAAAACACTTGACCTTGTATCGGAAATGGTGTTTAATTGGCTAAGGTTATTTCTTAACCAACGGCTCTTCCTAATTAATAGCAGTATTGTTTTTAAAAGACTTTACTTTTATTTGGATGTTGAAAGTTATACAAGATAAAGCCTGAAGTTAGCCATGTTAGTCAGTGTTTTCTTTTTGTGTTTGTGTATGTGTGTGTTTGCCTCTAGTCAGAGAATTTGTTTTGTCTCCATTTGCTTGTTTTTGTCTGTGTTTGCTAGACCGTACCCTCAAAACACACACTCTCACCATCCCCCCAGTGAGAGTAACATTTAAAAAGCCCTAAAGAGAAGACAAAACCCCCATGGCGAATGGACTAAAAAGAGGGAGGTGCCTGACCGAGCCAAGCTAGAATGAGGGTTTAAACCAAAATTAAAAATCATCTAAAATATCAAATAAATTTACATGCTTTGTTCCTCTTTGTCACCTATTACTGTTTAATCCATGCAGCTAATTAGTTATTTTCTTGCTGCCAAGTCCTCTTGATGACTTCCAATTTCCAGTGACAATGTGGTTACATTTTTTTTTTTCTTTCTGTTTCCAAAATTGCAGGACCCCAGCTGGTCATTTTGGAACCATTTTTCTCTTCAGATAACCTAATTTGTCTTGAATCCAGACTGCAAGAAATGAAAAATCATCATGTGGAGCACTCTGCTAAAGAAAAAAATGTTTATATGTATTTCCTTTCCGACATTGTAAGTAAAACTTCATTAAACATCTTATCAGAGCTCGAACATCAATTTGTGATCACATCTACCTCAATAAATGCCCCCAGGGCTGTCTCAGTAGACTCTATGCACTGGCTCAGATAAAAGAAACAACATCCCTAATGCCATTATGTTGCACTGGGGGCAGAAGAATTTTGCTTATACTCACACACTGTCCTCTCCTCATGAAGCATTGGCCTGAATTACAGATATAGAGTAGTGTGGGTTTGTAGAAAAGAGGACAAATTGAGGAATCATTGGTCCTGTGACTGAGGACATCCAGAAACAAGTTGCATTCACTCATTTCACTGACAAACTACACAACAAGACATTTTGTGTTCTCTGTCTTGTCCTTTTTAACATTTTATTTTTATGTATTGAGAGGTATTTCAGTCTTTTTCTGTAAGAGCCTCACTTTCTTTAATAAAATCTTTGCTATTATTGGCAGGCATAAATAAAGAGAATAGTCTAATCAATGAAGCCCTTGGCTCACTGTAGAAAATTTCAAATTAACCTAAACAGTGAGGGTCAGACAAGATCTAGCCCTTCATCAGTAGATGCTGTACTTTGCATAATGAAAAGGACACTTATGACAAATCCCCCTCTTGCTTCTCCACCCTTGTCTGATCAGGAAAGGGTGGCTGAGGTTTTTTAAAGGGCAATAAAAAGGACATTTTGAAAAAGCACTGTTTGCATTTTCATATGTCTTTCAAGCTTCTTACTTCACTATCTCCTGGTAGCACCATATAGAGTGCAAAGTAATTAAAAAGCTTTCCTACATTAGCACCTGGGTTAACGAGCAAACCCGTCATGGGTTCAAAACCTGTGCTAGAAGAGACAAAACACTAATGTAGAAGAGACAGAAATGCATTGGCATTCTGTTCACTTCAAGCAGCTTTACAGAAATCTGGAGGTAGCCAGAAGTAACTACAATGGCATGAAGAGAAACAATTCTCTGTGGATACTGTGGATAGTGTGATTATAAATCATTACTATATACATGTTTAGAGTAAAGACAAACTGTTTGTTTAAAGTGTGTTCACTGTGGGAATCTGTCTCCTTGGATTAGCACAGGACATCCTGCATGATTACAGCAGCAGCTCTTTATGAATACATCTACAACAGATTTGGATTATTCAGGGAAAATTTATAAACCTATTTCAGGAGCAGAACAGTAATGTAATTTTGTGATGTGTGCAGTGACAGTCAGATATATCCTATATTGTTTTGATACAAATGTATTGATCCATTAACTAGAACTAAGGGACCCAAACATTGGAAAAACACCCCAGCAATCCCAAATAAAGTGTTCTTCTGGCATCTGCCCAACTCATATTTATGCATCAAATTGCCACATAGTCAAGCATGATACATCACTGCCGAAAACACATTCTCACTGATCCAGAATGCAGTGGCATCATGCTTCACACCACTCTAGCTGTTGCTTTGCGTATACTGATTGTAATCATCTGCTTAGCCATAGAGCCATTTCATGGAGATCCTGATGTACAGTTCTTGAGGTCAGGTCCAGAATCAATTTAGAAGTAGTAAGTGATGCAAAAGAGATGAGTGATTTTCACAACTACACACTTTGGCCCTTGGCGGTCAAGCTCTGTAGGTTTGCATGGTCTTCTGTTTTTAGCTGAGATGTTATTTCTATATGATTTCATTTCACTTAAAGCTGACCAGGGCATATCTAGCAGAAATGTCATAAACTTGTATGTGGCAAAGATGACCGTCTTTATTTTACTGCCATTGTTTGTCTATTGAATGTGTTAGGAGAGAGAGTTCCATCAATCCACCCATCCATCCATCCATCCATGCATCCATCCATCCATTCATATATACATCCATCTATTTATTTTCTAAAGCTGCTTATTCAGTTTAATTTAATTTGATTTGTAAAGCACCTCTGACAATGGCCATTACCATAAAAACAGCTCTATAGAAATAGAGATTCAGGATTTTACTTTTAAAATGAATAAATCTATCCCTAATAACCAAGACAGAGGTAAACATTATAAGGAAAAACTTCTAAGATTATATGAAAAAGAAACCTTGGGAGGAACCCAACACCCTACACAGCTTATTTTACACAACCTACAGTACAACCTACACAGCTCATCATACCCTTGGAGTCTATGTAAATATAACTCACGGCACAAGGCGGGAGACAACTTGAAACCCTTCCGGTGGCACCAAACCATCACAGGGCACACACTAAAGATAATTTGGAAGTAGAGACCAGCCTACCCAGTACAGTATGTCTTTGGACTGGGGAAAGAAGCCTAAAAGAAACACCCAAAGCATGAGGAGAAAGGTCAGGTGACTCAACACCTTTTGGAAATCTAGTGTATGTTTTGCTCACTGCTGCTTCAAGAGTGCTGATTCGAATCCCATATTAAGCACCTCTTGCATTTCATATGCATGGCAGAAACACACAATAATGAACAGAGGTAAACAGCACCATAACACTCCTAAGAATCATCATCATAATAAGGTTTCTAGTGTTTTAATAATACCATATTTAGCTTGAAGCATGCATGTGCTGATAAGAAAGGCTGATATGTCTGGTGGTACTGTGAAAGTGCTGTAGTTTGCAGGAAGATGAATGATGAGTGAAGCGGAATGGCCTGCAGCAGAGGGGCGGGATGGAGCTGTGTTTCCTCCCCGCCCCTCACTGACCCTCCGCTCGGACACACTCTAACAAGCAACAAGCTGAGAGCTCACACATACAAACTCATAGTGTGGGATTAACAAGAAGAACACTTGAATCATCGAGGATTTTCTGTTTCTTGGGTGAGTTTTTATTTTCAGACCGCTTTCTTGGCCTACATGGTAAAAGTACTGGTTTGCTACGCTTTACGGCTACTTTATCCCCCCCCCGACGTGCACAGAACAGCAGTGGAAATGCAGGTGCTGCGCACGAGCCGAAATACACACGCTTTTTCGGCATGTAGAGCATTTATTTATAGCATGCATTTGATCTAAGTCAAGAGGAAATGCATTTTCCTGAAAAAAAAAAAAAATATTACAATTCGGGGGGAAGTTGCAAGATACACAGATACACAGCTTTAAATTTCCGCTTCTCCTCCATGATCTCTTATGTAGTACCATAGGAGATATCAGACATACAATACAGTGTAGCCAGTGATGGTGCAGAAACACTGGTGCCTTTATACTCTTTAAGACCACATTGCCAAGAAACCTCAAGTGTTTTCCTTCTCGGTGAACACACACCACTTGTAGCCAGGGGAAAAAATAAATCTAGATGTTTGGCAAATGGAAAGTTGGAGTGTTGTGGAGTGTTTGTACCAATGTACGTACAAAAAAAGGAGGAAAGCAACCCTAAAAGTGCTTCAAAATATATAATCTTTTTATAAAGAAAGCTACAAACCATAAACCAAAAGATTCAGATTATTGTTACTGTACTTTCTGTGTCAGTAATGGAAACTAAATGGAAAATTCCAGGCTTTCCATATAAAAATAGTTTAGAGAAAAGTCAACTTGGCACAGGAAGTGTGTATAGTATTTAGGATCATGTGCAGCCATGAAAACAGAAACATCATGGGAATAATAATAAAAAAAAAAAAAAAACATGCTCTAATGCTGTGTGAAATCTGTGTGATATTTGCTCTATTACCTGTAATTCAGTAACAAAATAAAGGAAATGTCTGGTATTTAGATGTAAGTAAATGCTAGTAATCGAAAATCTTACAATTCAGATTACATTCGCTATACTTCCTGCATGTCAGTAATGGAAACGAATGGGAATTTCCTGTCTTTTAGTATAAAAATAATCCAGGAAAAATCCAACAGGGCACAGAAAGTGTTTAGGATCAACTGCAGCCATAAGAACACACCTATAATCATAAACCCCTTTGGTATTAGACTAATAATGCAAAAATCTCAGATTTTACATTGTATTCACGATGCTTCCTGGACCAGCAATTGAAACTGAAGGGAAATTTTTTGCCTTTAATGTCAAAACAATCTAGGAATAAATCCCACTATATACAGAAGTTTTTAGGTTCAGCTGCAGCCAGGACAAGCAGATCAATACTATAAACCCTTTGGGGATTCAACTAATAGCTTTAAAAAAGTTAGTAAAAATATGTTCCTTTTCAGATTTTTTTTAGATGGATTGCTTGTGCTAGCAATGTAAACTGCAAAAAAAAAAAAAAAAAAAAAATCCAGCTTTTAAAAATATACAAAAATAATTCAACAGAAAATAACAAATAACTTAAACTCCTTGGGAATTGAGGAGAATATTTCGAGGATAGTTAACACATGCTACTCACTTTCCTTATTATTCCACCCTTCCATACCAGATAATTATTGGTGGATAACTGCTCCTAGAAAGCAACAGTTTAGCAATCACTGCTACAACTGCAATATTTCATTATTCAAGTTGTTTTTAAAGTACAAAAAAAGCTAGAAAATAACTTACCAGTTGGCTTTCAAAATGGTAAATTACAGAAAAAACCCCAACATTTTTTAATGTGATTATTTGTGACTATTTATAGTAATGTGTGATCACATATTGAAAATTGCAAATGTGAAAGTTTTAATCATGGTGTGCCACCAAATTAAAGCACATTTTGTAGAGTAATTCTTTTTTAGAAGATCAAAATTGGTTGATAGTAAAGCGTTTACCTAGAAAGAGAATGATTTGTTGATCTAAGTCACTCAGATAACCTGTATATATATATATATATATATATATATATATATATATATATATATATATATATATATATATATATATATATATATATATATATATATATATATAAAACACACATGCCTAACAATAAATACCAGCAAATGCAATCAGAGCCAAATGTAGAGGAAAAAAATGGCAGGAAACTTGTTGCCTATGAACACTGTCATCAAGGAAAAGGGGGGCCTCATCAATGCTTTGTGGCTGTTTTGTGGCTTGCGGTCAGAAAGCCTTTCAGATTATGATCACGAATGAAGTTTGTAATGTGTTAAAATGCAAAGTAATGTAAACCTGAAACCAGGCTGCATCTGCTGTGTGGTTAAGACTTGACTTGATAGAAGTCTGAGCAAACTAAGAACCGTAAACACACAAAAAAAGAATATTTAGGGACACAGATTCAGTATTTTTGCATTGACCATTTTAGGCTTTGGCTATGGGCTTTGTCAACAATATATGGTTGAATTTGAGATGTAGAATTCAGGATAGTCTGCACATATCCAGCTTTATTAAACATTAATGGAAAAATAATAGAGGCTTCAGAAAAAAAAAAAAAATTTAATTTGAAAAATGTTTTCAATTAAAACTGTGCTGTTTTCTATTTATATTGTATTTGATCGTAAGAATAAATATGATGGACTTTGTACAGTATGCGTTGAAAAACCCCATCATGCACCAGAGAATAGAAGTGTTTCAAATACATGAATAGAAACTAGGGTTTGCTTGTTCAATAACTGCAACCAGTCACTATCTTCTCACAAAAAAACGTGTGCACTCTCACACTAGAAAATCTCATCATTATCTAATAGCTCTATGTCCTTATATTGTATGTTTATATAAATACATTTTCGAGGACTAGTGTTAGGTTTCTGGACCATGTAATATTCATTTGTATCTATTAAATAAAATCTACTGTTGGAGCACCTCAGGCATGAGGGAATTGTTTGCCATCATTTAGCACACTAATGGAGCATCCATTTCTTCTCGAAACCATCCTGTGTGTACATCAGAAATCAATAATAACCACACCTTCCAACAGTATGAACACTCAAGGCCAGCATGGTTTTGTAGATGCTCAGTTTCTAAAACAGCTGTGTGGATTTGAGTGTTTTGGTGTATATTTTTGACCAGTTCTCCCCAAACATGCTTATTTTAGGAGCCATTATTTGCTTGCTGTTTTGACACATGTTGCTTCCATGCTCAGCCCCCATACAGTCTGTGTCACTTGTATATGCAGGCAATTCATGGGCCACAGCTATTCATTATCATGTCACAGAAACAAGCAGTTTGACTGCTGTCTCTCTGGTAAAAAATCACTCTTGTTACCAGCCTCTTGGTGTTGTTTCTTTTTCTGTTACTCCCATCATTTCTGTATTATTAATTGAATTCTGTTCAGTTCAATTCACTTAAATCTTATTTATATAATGCTTTTATCAATTAACATTAGCTTAATTCTAATTTAAACAAAACTTTAGCTGCAGAGTTAAAGGTGTTTTAACTGTAATCGCAAAGAGTTAGCTTAAAATAATAGAACATATAAATCATTACATAGTCAATAAATACATCACCATGACAGTTCTTAGATTGTAAGTATATTCTCTCTTCATCTTAAGGGAACTCAGCATCATTTTACCATTTTATAAGATTTTAATGATGCAAGTCTGGTTACTGTGTTTGGCATTAGCAGCATTATGGGGCTTTGACAAAAGAAAGCTATAAACTAATGTTATATATATATATATATATTAATCGCACATTTGTATCTGTTCCAAATGTACCTTATATTAATACTTTTCAAGTTTTTAATACTCTAATCAACATGGGCCTGGACAAATATAGATTGCTTTATGCAAATGTACTGTTTATTATTATTTAATCCAAACTCAACATTGAGCATGAA
The DNA here is from genome assembly GCF_946808225.1 of Silurus aristotelis. NCBI lineage: Eukaryota > Metazoa > Chordata > Actinopteri > Siluriformes > Siluridae > Silurus > Silurus aristotelis. The sequence goes on along the minus strand of NC_139597.1, from coordinate 6,983,015 downwards.
GACATAATTTTCTTGTAAACGTTTAAAAGTAATTGATGTTTTAAATCACGTGAATCATAAGGACATCAAACAGAACTTTTGCTTTGTTTCCTTGTGGTCCATGTGTTGCATTGAAAGTTTTCATTTCGCCTCTTTTATATTGAATCATTCATTTATATTTGTATTAAAAATGGTCGAACAGAAATGTGCTTCATTAATCTCACATTAATCAAATTTGTGCCATTAATGTGTATTATATGTGTATATATTCATGCGTGCACACACACACACACACACACACACACACACACACACACACACACACACACACACACACACACACACACACACACACATATATATATATGTATTGTGTATGTAAAATTTGTTTTAAATTAAAAGGAAAGAAATGCATGATTACCATGCTAATGTCTTCCAATCTAGCTTTATTGAATTCTTTGTATATCTTTTGTTCAGGAATTAGGATGGGGAGCTTGTATAAAGAAGAGAAGGATGACTGGTTGACAGTCTGTCTCAAGTACCTTCTTTTCGTCTTCAACTTCCTGTTCTGGGTGAGTCTGGATCGAGTGTAGTGTGTGTGAGTGTGTGAGTGTGTGAGTGTGTGTGTGTGTGTGTGTGTGTGTGTGTGTGTGTGTGTGTGTGTGTGTGTGTGTTGTTGTTTTTTTTTTACATTTCAATGTAAGGGGAAAGTGTGGGAGTTTGATCTGTGGGCTAAAACTAGAGGCAGAAAGCATGAAAGTAAAGGCAGCACAAGATCAAATTGATGTTTTTGAGTCTCAGGTGGGTTGTGTCTCTGTGAGTGCATGTGTGAATAGGGTATTCCTAAACAGTGTGTTTTAATAATAGAGCTCAGTCAAGCCCTTATGTTTCACAGAAGCCCAGGGCTATTAGAAAAAAACACTTTCAAATTGAAAAGGAGGAAGTTTGAGCGTGTGTTTATGTGTGTGTGAATCATTGTCTGTAGCGATGTGGAGGCAGGCATACAAGTCTTTTATTTTCCCACCACCTCTCAGCTCTTGGTTCCTCTTTCGCCTGCCAGTATTTCTTGCTTCTGATCAGCTCACAAACTAGGACAGCACCCCCTAGAGTCATATTTGTTTGTAGAGTGGTTGTAAAGGCACCACAAATAAAGCCTGGTGTGATTTCTGAACACAGTCGAGTGTGTCTGTATTATGTACTGATTTCCTGTCATTGTCATGCAAATATGTCTGTAGACAGAATTCACTTTGACACTGATCCTCAGTGAAATTTGACAGCATTGAAAACAGGCTTTGGATAAAGGGCAAGCATTAAGCAGCCACATTCAGGCTCTTTTTAAAGCAGTTCTTAAAAAGTGAAATATGAGGTGCTTGGTGGTGTGTAAAAAAAAGATAATTCTATAAGAAAACACAATATGTTCATAAATTATATCAAGCTATTACATTTTGCTGTTCGAGGTGAGGAAATTATGACATGGTGATGAATTGGTGTGATACTATTACTGTCTCGAAATGGTAAATTTTTAAACGAGAGCTCATTGTGATGCATTTGATTTGATTTCTCTTATAATAATCATGGCATTCACAACAGCAATTACGTTTTTAATATACTAATGATCAGTTAACATTTACAGTTTTGCAGATATAAATAAGCTTTTCTTATTAAATAATAAAACAAATAATCCTCCTTGTGTTGAAAAACCTACTGACTAACACTGGAGACTCCTATAAATGGCAAACAAACATCTTTCTGAAAGCTTCACCACATCAACAATTATGTCTCATGTTACAAAACAACACTTTTCTTAGATTACAGTGTTTGCGATTCACAAGACCCTGTGTATGAGCTGTTGCTGTAGAAACAATACCATATTAAAATGAGCACAATAACATAAACCTTGTGGCCTGAGCTACTGTCAGAGCTGCTTTTCTTATTGTTAAATTGGTATAATATTTTGTTCATTTCTGGTAACCTCTGACCCTGTCCCGGGCCATGGAAACAAAAGAACACACTTTTTTTTAGTCTGAATCAAAGTTGGCTTTTGTAGTGTAGTGGCCAGAATGGTATGCGTAATAGCTGGTCAAGCAGAAGTCCCCGGAGGCCATGTCTGATTACTGCTTTGGCTTTGTTTGGACACAGAAGGAAAGGAAACAGAGGGCTGGAATGTGGGAAAGTTTACTAGGAACTTCCTTGGAACTTCCTTGGAATATAAGTCGATTATTATACAAATTTGTTCTAGTATAACTTTGTAACTTGTTCTATAGCAATACATAAAAATATATTGAATTAGGCGTCTGCCAAAGGTTTGAAAACACCTAGTAATTTATTGTTTTTGAGACACATGCATGGTCCTTTTGATTATGTGCATAAAACTAGGTATAAGTCAAAAACACACAAGAATTGGACAGAGAATTACTGGAAAAGAGTTCTGCGGACAGAAGAAGCTTAATGGTTTGGGATTGTTTTCTGAGCAAGAAAGGATGGAGACTTATTCCAGGTGAACCAACCACTAAACCAATATGGCTACCATTCCATATTTCAGCACCATGCAAATCTGTCTGGATTGTGGCTAATTGGAATTTCATCATAAAACAAGACAATGAGCCGAAGCATACGTCCAAGCTCTGTTAGCGTTATTTAGAGATTTATATCTATATATTTATATTTATATCATGGAATGGCCTGCCCAGTCACTGCATCTAAATCCAACTAGTGAAGAACATCTTTAACAAGTTTTACAAGAGTCTTTCCTCTAAATGTTTGGAGATACAGAACTGTTCACATGCCATGCGTGTGTAAGGCTCTTATTTATTCTAAGAGAGAATTTTGTAATACAATTTTTGGTTTGGTCGATGTAAATCTTCATAGCGTTATATTTCTTTGTTGCATATAAACAAAAGAAACATGCAAGTGTCTCTCAGAAACGATAAAAACTTTTCAAAGTTATGACAGGCACTGTATCATTTTACGCTATTATGAACAAAAAACTGCTATGCTGTATAAAGCCATTTTACCCACAGAATAAAGGTAAAACATGTAAGGAGTAAAACATTATGGGATGTGCTGTACAGGTTATTTCAAAACATCAGATCTGCACTACACTTTAGGATTAGTAACAACAAATCCTATAATGTCCCATGCATGTTTTATATATCCAAAAAAGTTTTATGTAGTTAAGCATAATTATTATAACTTACAATAATAATTATTTTAAAGATTAGTGACATGCATGTTATGAATAAATTGAGATATTCTTTTACAATTTATTCATTTTAATGTCAAGTCGATGTCTATATAATAAGTTGCATAATAAAAAGAAAACTAATATTTCGATGGAAAGACCAAACTGCTTATTGTCTCTCTCATTTTTTTTTCAGATGGGTGGAGGGGTTGTGATGGGAGTAGGGATCTGGACTCTGATTGATAAAGGAGATTACTTGAGCCTGCTTGCCTCCAGCACATTTGCCGTTTCTGCTTATATCCTCCTGCTGGCTGGTGGCCTGGTCATGGTCACTGGCTTCCTTGGCTGTTGTGCCGTCATACGCGAGCAGAGGGGCCTCCTTTCCATGGTACACACATCTTTCTTAATCGTTACCCCACTGGTCACTCATGTAGACAAATTGATATCCAGGAGCTAAGCTGTATGCATATTACGATGACTGGCACTGCTATAAAAAAGTTGGTATATGATGTTATTATATGTGTTTTAGTTGCCAGCTCCCTCTCAACTATCTGACTGCTTCTGATTCAGAGCATGACAGCACAACAAATGAGCTGACAGACATCCCACTCGCCTCCATTTAAAAAAAAAAAACAGAGCCCGAGAGGTTGTGACTGTTATTGCAGTGGTTCTATTTTTAGCTGACCCTTTGTGTGTTGCAGGATACACGGGAAGAAAAAGTGCCACCTTTTGGGCGTATCTTAGTCCCCATGCTGTTCCTTTTGTGCTGTTTAGATTGCATGGTTGATTACAGCAGATTGCAGCAGATCTCAGAAAGGTGATCTGAAACTCACCTTTAAAGGAAGCATCTCTTACTGTACTTATCGTATGTAGACACAGAACCACACAAACACACAATCTCAACCACACAAGCACATCGATCCCAGCTAGAAAACGGCAAGCAGCTGGACTGCACTCTAATGACTGGCCTTGAGTTCGCCTCTATAAAGGTTTTGTCTCTTGTCTTGCTGACAAGTTGACATAATTATCATCATCCCTCTATGTGTGTGTATGTGTGTATATGTGTGCTCATGTTTGTGCCAGCTGCTATCCCGACACCCATATGCTGCCTGTGTTTGAGTTGTTTGTTTGTATTTCTTCTTTACTGTCAGTCATGCTGATGAGAAATGTTTATTCCAAACAAGCTGTGTATTTTATGGTATATGTAAAAGTTATTTTAAATGAAAAGTTGTGTTTGATATGTTCCAGATATGTTCCAGATATAGTCTGTGAGTCGCCATGAGAATAGACTGAGAGTAATACAAACAATGCTAATACTTTGCAGTGTTTCTATGAATGAATATCTTTTAAATATTCACAAAAGTTGATGTATTTTGGAAGTTGAAGTCTGTAACAGGCATTTCTCTAGGACTTATGGGTTGCCAATTATTCTTACATAAAATGCCAGATATAACTATGTTAACATTTCATACAACATTCAAACATTAATGTCATCTTTTAATTATTTTAAATATTTAGAAGTTTATATATATACATAATATTTCAGCATGTAGATTGTACATCCACTTGAATCGTTTCGAGATCCATCATAAGCTTTTGTTAATAATAATATAATAACAATTGACAAACACCAGTTTATAGCTTTGTCAGTGAGCAAAAATATTAACCCCCCGTCGAAAACCCCCCAAACAAACAAAAAATTAGAAAAGTACAGATTCACGCAAAAAATTCTATTAGTAAATTAATGTTCTATACATTTGTTTAAAAGCTTAAAAAAAGGCTTATTTTTATCTTTTTTTTTTTTTTATTAATATATAGCATAGTAAAAACAGCTAATGCTGGTGTTATTACGCATCATGTTACAGTAAATCATTGGAACATAATGTGGCTATGCTAAAACTCCATGAAAATGTAAAAACATTGCTACCATAGCTAGCGTTTCTGGCTTGAAGATATTGACAATCGATCATGATAAGGCTTGGATTTTAGCCTACAATAAAGGCTACGTCAGTTCACCCATCAGGTACATGTAAAAAGTAATTCATTTATTTTACATAGGCATCAATTAAATGTATAATATAAGATAATTAAGTAAATAAAAATATAGTAAATAAAATAATTTTTATATAGTAATTGTATTCTTTCCCTACACAGTTTACACTAAAAGTAATGCACAAATTAAAAATGCAGCAGGATGGATAGGTGAGCTTTGGGATGGGATAGGAGTGTAGATAAAACAGAAGGTACTCATGCCTGACTAAAAGGCACTTCATAAATGTTGCATGCATAGAAGCATAGGTGACAGTGAAGTAAATTGTAAATGACAAGGCGGTGTTACGAGTGCTAAGTAGGAGTATACAGCAAACAGGTGCTTGTACATTGCTAATTAACTCCGTGTGTCTGCCTTTCCTTGTCATCTTTTGTGCACCCGAAATACATTTCTTTATTACAAGGACACTGTTAAGAGCATATAACATTTAAAGTACTGTCATTTTGCTCTAGATTTTGAATGAATACAATTCATGACATGCTGTATAAGTCCTGACTTATGTGCACTGCTTGTGTTTGTATGATTTGAAGAAATATTGCAATCTATTATACTCAATTGTAATAAGGACATTGTGTACAGGGGTAAAGCTAGATTGAGTAGAAAACATCTTTTTTATTTGTTTTTGGCATGTACATTACATTTTTCTGTTAATCATGCAGCATTTTTGTGGAGCCAAGTGCAACAGCACTACCATTGTTCATAAGAACAAAACACATACTTGTACATAGAAGAAGTGATGGAGTTTGTTTGTTTCTAGCATAGACTGTATATTCAGTCTACCAGTCACAGTATATTTGTGGGTGTAATGGAAATGAACAAGTTGGATGAACAACAGACAACAGAACAGCAAAAATAGAAGGGTTGCTGCTTCTCTGTTTACTGTATTCGGTGTTCAAAGGAAACATTATTATAGACTCAAAGTACTTAATTAGAAATTGTGTGTGTGTGTGTGTGTGTGTGTGTGTGTGTGTGTGTGTGTGTGTGTGTGTGTGTGTGTGTGTGTGTGTCTATATTATTAGGTCATTAATGAAAGCTTGTAAATATAATTCTCTACTCAGCCCTAATAGTCTAATTTATATACAGTGGGTACGGAAAGTATTCAGACCATGTGATATACTTAGGACCATGTGATATTTCAGTTTTTCTTTTTTAATAAATCTGCAACAATGTCAACAATTCTGTGTTTTTCTGTCAGTATGGGGTGCTATGTGTACATTCATGAGGAAGAAGAATGAACCTAAATGATTTTAGCAAATGGCTGCAATATAACAAAGAGTGAAAAATTTAAGGGGGTCTGAATACTTTCCGTACCCACTGTATATCTCATTAATTCAGACCTTCATACACAGTATATGGACATAAATATTGGGACACATATTGGCTACCACAAGGCATATGATTGTATAGGATGTCTTTGGATGTGGTACATTTTCCTATCACTTAACCAATAAGACCCAAAACATGTTTCTGCATGACAGTGTTCCTGTTCACAAGGCCAGCTGGATGAAAACGTTGTAAACATGGGTTATAGTGGAATATATTGAGTGGCCTGCTATTGAGCTCTGGCCTCAACCCTGCTCAACACCTCCTCAACCTACACCAGTATTTGACTTTACTAATCCCCTTGTGGCTAAATGAGCACAAATCTCCACAAGCAAACTCCAAAATCTGGTGGAACATCTCTAAAGAGAGGTTACTATAACAGTAAATGGGGACTAAATGTAGAATGGGATGCTTATAATGCACATTATGGTTATGTCTTATGATTAGGTGTCCACAACAATTGTCCATCTAGTAAAAGGTCTTCTGTTTGTATAAATCTGTTGCTGTTACATGAGCTTCCTGACCTTTTCTTTGCTCTTGTCACTCTGTAGTACTTCTCCTGTTTGCTGGTGATATTCCTGATTGAGCTCATTGCTGGAGTTCTAGCATATGTGTATTATCAGAGGGTGAGTCATCACTCACACACCCAAAACACATTTAAGCATAAACACACACACACACACACACACACACACACACACACACACACACACACACACACACACACACACACACACACACACACACTGTAATTTAACCAGATTTAAAGATGAAATGCCTTAAAGAAAACAGTTATTTAAAAAAAAACATTGGTAATAGTAATTTAGAAACTTATTTTTGAGCAATGTGATCAAATATATTAAATAAAATACGCCACAAATATCTTAACACAAAAAAAGTAATTACTATTATCATAGATGATTAGAAACCTATAGGTTCATATAAAGTTTGTAAATGTTAAACAACTGAGTCAATGAAGGCCTAAGCTTGAGACATGTAACTAATTATGTAAAGAACACCATAATAATTCGTCAACAACATATAGTACAATTTATATCTGTTTATTGTTACATTTAATGCTGTAAAACACAAAGACTAGTTATTTCCGGTTATTATGTAGGTTTTTAACAGTTGTTCCTTTACCAGCATCTTTTTTTCTTTGTTTGAAGGTTAAACAAATAAAAAAACACCAAAAAAGAAAGCAAAATCAGTTCTGTCTCTCAAGGCTCCTGGGGTGGAAAACCCACTAATCTTTACAAACCTCTTACAGCAGAAACTCCGTCTATATCAATAGTGATATGATTTTCTTGTTAAATAACAACACATTATATGTCAACATGGAGTGTCCCTCATGCTAGTACCTGTGACTTAGCTCTTGAGGACCACAGGATGATGTTATAAGTGCTACAAAAAGTTACAGCCAACTTACACCTTTATTTTACATCATAAAGCAGTAACTGTATTCTTTTGAGAATTTCAGATTTCACGAAGCATGTCTTCTTTTCTCACACTACCGCTGTTAAACCCGCTCAAACATTTCTTATATTTTAGTTAAATTTTCTTATATTCTGTATTTGAAATTTGGTTTGTCTTTGTCTCTCCTGACTTTTTTCAGCTGAGTGAGGAGCTGAAGCAGCACTTGAGTAAGACAATGACAGAGAATTATGCTCAGCCAGGGAAGGAGGGCATCACTAAGGCAGTGGACCAACTGCAGCAGGACGTAAGAGACTTGAAATCTGAAACCTGAACGGGTCATAGGACCACAATTTAAAACTTTTTTTAGTATCTTATTTTCTGCCACTCACATTGACACCAGTATGATGTCAGGATAAGTATAGAATGGGGTTACTACAGAATCATTTTGGCGAATGCTAGTTTTTACAAATAATAACAAATATTTGTTTGGATTATTTAAAATCATTTTCAGCTTACTGCAATTTAAACAAAGTCTTGTCATATAAAAGCGAATATATATGTGAAAAATGGTTTAGGGTAATGTAGGTGGGCTTGGATGGGTTTTTTCCATGAAAGGTCATAGTTATGATAATGAACTACATTTCCCATTAGCCACACTGGGGTGTGCACTGAGGTGTGTACACTTTTATAATCACTATATATACAGTATAACATATGTATATTATATTACAATTATTAAAGAATAGCATACTATTTCAGTTAAATGTCATAAATGCATGAACAATGCAGCTATACAGCAGCTATAAGCAGTTGTTCCCTCAATAGGCTTTGTTTTCTTGTGTGGGGAACTTCTTAAGACTGATCTTTTTTACAAAGTACTCACTGCACTGGAGACTCCTATCAATTGACTATATCAAGGTTTATACATATAAATTACAACATGCCTTTAATTTTCCAGTGTTGGATTAAGTGTAGCATCTACCATACAAGTCTGAGTTAATTAGATCTGATATTGTTGAGAATTAACCACGTATGATCTTTTATGTTGCAGTTTAAGTGCTGTGGAAGTAATAACTCCTATGACTGGCAGCACAGTGTGTACATCCTGTCCTCAGAATCTGAAAAACGGCTGGTTCCTGATAGCTGCTGCAAGACCATAACCCTTCGCTGTGGCAGGAGAGACCACCCTTCCAACATCTACAAAGTAGAGGTGGGTTTTAGTAAGGGAATATTGGCCTTATTCCCACACAGTCATGTAAGTGATTTTAAATAAGGTGAAAATGTAATGCTGACCACTGGAAAGCCATGTTTCTTTTGATACGCCACTTGGGGAAGTTTTAAATGAGGAAACTACAGCTGTAGATCTGGCAGGTGCTCATTCTGACATTATTGTAATTTTCTTTGTTCTGAAGGGAATATGCTATTATCAATGCTAACTCCCCACTGAGCCATATAGAACACATTATGTTTCAAAATCCGTCCACAACTTGATTAGCCTCATGGGTGTGATTTGAGAAGAGTGTAATCATACATCAATCTGTTAACTTAATGAAATCTATGTTGGATGACAAAGAGTACATATTGTACCTCCCTAAACCCTCAGGACTTGTCAGCAAGTCCGGCCTTATTTTTTTTTTACAAGCTTTTCAACCTGTTTAACTGTTCCTGAATAAAATGCTTTAATAGAATTAAAATGAACAACTGTTTTCAGAGAGAATTTCCTTTTTATGATTTATTCAGCGATTGGATAGTTGATATTCACCAGTTAGCTAGCTAACTAATGCTGTTTGTAGTTGAACACTGAGTGGGTTTACTTTACAGAGCCTGACACTCCCATGGTAGCTGAGTAATTTAGCTAGCTTTAAGACAGTTTAGATAATGAAATTTCCATGCCTCATTACTTCTAGTGTATGTTTATAATCAGATTATTATTTGGTTGCCTGTCATATTGTTCTATGTACATTCTATCCTATCATATTTATTTTCATTTTCAACAGCTCACACAACGTTTCTTAGCCAACTAGTTATTGTTAAATAAAAAAACAAGCCAACGTTACCATTAAATTGGTCTGTGTTTTGAGGTGGCAAATAACAAATGGTTTTGATTGATCAGCAGCTAACGTTAACGCTAACTATAAACAGGTTTAGACAAAATCAGATGACAATATACTGTCATTATGATTTTTATTCATACAACATTATACTAAATAATGAATGTAAAGTTTTCCCAGAGTTACTGTACATTGTACCTGTATATTACCTATACTAATCTACTACATATTAGGTTAATATACATTTTTGCTAATATCTGAAGCACATTCACACACACACACACACACACACACACACACACACACACACACACACACACACACACACACACACACGCACACACACACACATCTGTACTTTCGGCTTTCTGTCTTGAACCAGTGAATCGCAGCTAAACTTCTGCATGATTGCTGAGCTCAATGCAGAGAAGTTCAAAATCGGTTTTGAAGATGTTTTTAGTTAATAAATCATTTTTTATCTAATGATTGCAGGAGGTCTTTTGCTTTTGTCTGATTGAAAGGCAAAGATGGTGCCAAGCTTCTAGGAAACTGTGAAGCCTGCACAGAAAACAAATCAGGCATGTGTGTGAAGGTGACCTGCTATCACCCAGCAACAGCACGGCAAAAGTGCAGGTTGGCATTTGTAGCTGTTAAATGGAGTTTGAAATGCTGTTGTGTCTTGCAGGGAGGCTGTATTACTAAGCTGGAACAGTTCCTGGCTGACCACCTGCTCATCATTGGTGCTGTGGGGATTGGTGTGGCCTGTCTACAGGTAATGCCATCTATATTAGAGCTCTGTATCTTTCTTACTGTGCAGTTGTTACTCATCACCTTTATATAATCTATTAGAAAATATTTGACTGTTTCCTTATTTTAATATTCACAGAATTTTCAGTTTTGATTGGTGTGAATTAGTCCAAACTTCCTGTTGTGTTTTTCGGCCTGAATCGTCTGCTCACCCCTCGCAGTTTTCCTTCCGTTCTTCCATTTTTTATTCTGCAGCATCTTCTGTGTTTACCTGTCCAGGGCTCTCATTTATAAACGTGGCTTACGCACAAAGTCTGGCTGAAGACGTGCATTCACCACTTTCCACGCAAAGGTTTTGATTTATAAAAAACTAATTTGATGGGAGAAAGTCTGCACCTGTAAGTTAAACTCTGAGCCCTGCGTACACACACAACATGAAAACACATAAGGTGAAAAGGGGAATTAGCAGGTAGCGTGCACAAGCTTTGCGTGAAAAGTCTGCTCTGGGGTCTCTTTTATAAATGAGGGCTGAAAAAGTGCGTCTGTCATGTTTTTAAATGAGACCAGAGTTTAGAAGGTGGTGCGTCAGTAATAATGGTCCACGGGAAACAGTGTTCTGTGTGTAGTTAAATGGACTAAATGAAGCATCGAGGCAATTTGCCTCAATGCTTTTTTTGTATTCGAATTACTTGAGTTACTCGAAGAATCGTTTCAGGTCCCCTGGTGGTCTAGTGGTTAAGATGCAGCGCTCCCACCGCTGCGACCCGGGTTCGATTCCCGGTCAGGGAACCATCCCCAGCCACTCTTAGTGCCGGTCCCAAGCCCGGATAAATTGGGGAGGGTTGCGTTAGGAAGGGCATCCAGCGTAAAACATGTGCCAAATCAAACGTGCGGAGGATCCGCTGTGGCGACCCCTAACGGGAGAAGCCGAAAAGAAACTTACTCGAAGAATCGTTTCAGCCCTAGTGTGAAGATGTTGTTTTATATTAATGTGCTTACTCTAATATGTTTATTTTATAGACTAACAACTCATTCACTCACTCATGTATTTTACTTGGGGCACAAATGGATCAAAAAGGATATAGTTTTATTGTTTTTTTTTTATTTTATGATGCTTTATTTTATATATATATATATATATATATATATATATATATATATATATATATATATATATATATATATATATATATATATATATATATATATTTATTTTGTTTTTATTTTTAATTTAATGATTTTATTGAATGCACTGGAACTTCTACACTGTCTGTGATACTAAAGATCTGACATTTTTCATTAGGGAAAATTAAACATTGGGAATTATATTTTATGACTAATTTGCAAAAAAAGTTACAAAACCTCTTATCTTTTATGAGCATGATAGGAAAAATCATACATATCTGATGGATTCTCTTTACCAAACAAACATTTACTTAACATTTACTTAATTTACATTTACTTGTCCTTTAAGCATCAATGCTGCACAATTCAGGCTTTCTTTTTAGGACATTTTAATGTTAATAGCTGCTTTTAAGGTTCAGTTTAATGCCACCTCAACCATAAAGCTAAACCCACTGATTCAGTACAGAAAAATCAGGCACTTAAACATTAATTAGATTTTTTTAAGTGCTGACTAAAAATAGACTGTTATCTAGATCTATGGGTCAATCTGAAATGGAAGGTTATTTTTACCTCAGACCTCGAGTAGGCAGTATTGACAGATTCCTCTCTACTGCAAGAAGAGAGGGAAAGAAAAGAAAGAGCTCTTGTAGCTAAATGCAGACTTCCAAGTTTAGTCTTCTGCGCTCTGTTGGAGTGATGGCTGCTATTGATCTATTTCCTGTGAATTAAATCTTTAAATAGAATCAGGCACTCATCTCTTTTTAAGATGGATTGCTTTAGTCATCAGGGCATCGGAGTTGTGGGGAATGTGGCAAGATTATTTCAGTATTACACTGTTGAGTGCAAAAGTTTGCATCAGGCATTGTTTCTAGCTGTCATGTAAAGTTATATGTTTTATATGTATGTAGGAACATTCACTGACATTATAACATTATGACTGGTGAAATTAATAAAACCGATTATCTCTTCATCATGGCACCTGTTAATTGGTGGGAAATATTATGCAGCAAGTAAACATTTTGACTTTAAAGTTGATATAATAAGAATATTAGAAGCTGGAAAAATGAGCAAGCTTAAAATTTGAATGAGTTTTACAAATTGTGATGGCTAGACGACTGGGTCAGAGCATCTCCAAAACTACAACTCTGCAGTGGTCTTTATTTTTCAAAAGTGGTCCAAGAAAGGTAAAGTGGTGAACAGACGATAGGATCATGGGTGGCACGTGGGGAGTGAAGGCTGGTAAAACTGACCCCGCCCTCAACCACAGGAAACGCTTTAGCGAGAATAAATGTTGTGTTATATGTTGACTTAATGGTTAACTAAACATGTGATATCCAACCCTATTAATCACTATCATCATCATCATCAAAACAACAATTCAGCAAATATCTTTTTTAAAGAATGGCTGTTTTACTGAGGCACAGTTTCAGAGGCATGTAGAATCAGTGTTAAGGTGCATTGAAGCTGTTCTGAAGGCTTATAGCGGCTTAGTACCTGACTGTGTAACCATCACACACCAAGAGTTAGAGTCAGGGTGTAAAGTCTATTGAACATAATGTGATGCCAAATAATGTGTAAAAAGAAAAACATCATCAATTGTTAGCTTAGGAGACAAAATAAACTCTTTGAGACACTGAATGTAGGAAAAACAGCTCAGGATTGCAGACTGTGTAGTAAAGAAAAAAGTGTTTTTAATACGTAGTGTCTCTTTGTAAGAAAGCAATATTTATCAGGTGAGCCATGTACCAAAAAAGTGGAGCTAGGGACCTCTAGTGTTGTGGAGTGATATTGTCTGCTAAGTTTGTGACATTAAAACTGTATATTGTTCAGTGTATAATATAGAGTACAATATACAACAGTACTGTATATTGAGCTTTTTTACTGATTTCATTTTCAGTTTTTGTTCAAGTCGTTCCTGAACATATACCAGAACCCATGCAATGCAAATACTTTGGCCTAATTCATAAAAAAAATACTAATTTTCACTTTTAACTGAATATTAATGTCCAAATTTCACTCGCTAACTAGCCCAGCTGTCAAATTAAATGATACTGACTTTTCTTATCAAGCTTATTTTTTAGACTAGATAGGAGCATTATTTGGTAGGGGTGTAACGGTACACATATTCGTACCATAATATTTTTGTACAGGGCTTTAATGCAATCCTTTTTACGTGCAAAACAGATAAAATGTGAGTTTTCACTTGGTGTGTAGGTGTGTGTTATATTGTTCCCCTGTGGTAATTTGTTTATAAATTGATAGGCATACATTTGGACTTTAGTTGACATTTATGACACTGTCTCCTCTTTCTCTTTCTCTCTCTCTCTTTCTTTCTCTCTCTCTCTCTCTCTCTGAATGTATATGTGTAATGTGATTTTTTCTCTCTCCTCAGTAATATTTCAGATTGATGATTATAAATTGGACACTAATCAATATTTATGTCCTTTAATTATGTCTTTTGTCTTATATCATGTTTGTATCATGTCTTTTCTCACTCTTTCTTTGTATGTGTATTTGTTCTCTCCCTTCCTCCCTTCCTCTCTCTCTCTCTCTCTCTCTCTCTCTCTCTCTCTCTCTCTCTCTCTCTCTGAATGTATATGTGTAATGTGATCTTTTCTCTCTCCTCAGTAATATTTCTGATTGATGATTATAAATTTGACACTAATTAATATTTATGTCCTTAATTATGTTTTTTGTCTTATATCATGTTTGTATCATGTCTTTTCTCACTCTCTCTTTGTGTGTATTTGCTCTCTCTCTCTCCCTTCCTTCCTCCCTTCCTCCCTCCCTCTCTCTCTCTCTCTCTCTCTCTCTCTCTCTCTCTCTCTCTCTCTCTCTCTCTCTCTCTCTCTCTCTCTCTCTCTCTCTGTCTCTCTATGTGGTGTGTGTATGTTGGTTCTGTGTCTGTAGTTAGCAGGAGCACTGTTGACTGCCTGCTTTATATATCTACTTTATAAAGAAGAGGAAGAAGACTTCTCTGATGTTTAAATGAAAAGTGCCACTATTTGGCTCCTCAACAGTCAAGTGGGCATAAGGTCTGCCATATATGTGTGTGTGTATATGTGTGTGTTATGCATGGCATTTCAGTACGTTGTCATTACTTCATCACTGCTGTGCTTCAAAACCTGAATCCAACAAAACATGCTTGTTCTGCTGCTCGCACTTCACAAGGCGCTGTCAGTGTGCAGACGAGCATTGCATGGCTCATATTCCTAATTCATCCATTCAGCCATTCTGTTTTTAAAACATGAAACAGGACGTTTACATGCCAAATAGAAAGGGGGTAAAACATTGCAGGTGTTTTTCTTAGCTGGGTTTGCACTGCTTTGGAGGCAATTCACCACTGCTCACCAAAACATGTTATCTCTAGGCAGTTTAAGCATACAAAAAAAAAAGACATGTCTTTGGTATTTCACCCTGAATGAGATGGAAGGACAAATCATTTTTACAGTATCTGCAAATATGGAATACAATCCACTGAGATGACATGATGTTTTTTCACTTGAAATATTTAAAATTGTTTTTGTTTTTTTACAACGAAAATATACTCAAATATAATCAAATATTAAGGTGATTAGATAATATATGATATGGCTAAATGTGTATGTGGACACCTGACCATCACAGTAATATGTCTGTCCTCCCTAAACTGTTGCTACCAATTTGAAAGCACTAAATTATTAAGATCCTTTTACTGGAACTAAAAGGCCCACACATGTTATAGCTTGACAAAGCTCCTGTGCACAAAGTGAGCTCAATGCAGACTCCATCTATTTTCAAGAATTGAGCCCTGAGCTCAAAGCATTTGGGATGAATAGGAACCTCAACCAACTGCCCAACCTCACTAATTCTTACAGCCATGTTTAAAATTCTAGTGAAAGTCTTCACAGAAGAGTGGAGGTTAGTGTAAGAGCAACAGGAGCATATATCAAGAATTGGATGTTTAAAAACCCACATACAGACGTGTAATAAGGGCGTCTGCTAAATGCTGCAAATGTAAATGTAAGTAATGTATATTAAGGCCATGAGTTAATATTGTTTAGGCAAAAGTCCCTTAATTTAAACAAGTAGACCCAAATGTTCCAGCAGGGCAATACACATGTGAGATTTATGAAGATCTGGAACCTCAAGCTGCTGAATTTGGGATTAACTCTAAATGCTGACTGCCCCCCAGGCCTCCTCACCCTACATCAGTCAGTACCTGACATTATTAGTACCATTGTGGCTGAATGAGCACAATACTCCACAAGCACACTCCAAAATCAAGAGGATCTAGACTTTTCCCATAAAAGTAGTGCTTATTATAACAGCAAATAGGGCCTAAATCTAAAATATGATGTTCAAGACCACGCATACATCTTATATTCAGGTGTCCACAAATTCAGGTGTCCAAAAATACTTTTCTAGCAGTAAGAGACTAAAGCAACTTTTTCATCAACTGAAAATCTCCTCTACCTTTCTAAAAAAGCTGCCCCAAACCTTGACATTTGCTCTAAATCTTTTCAGATTTTTGTTTCTGTTCCTGAACAGCAAATGCAGAGCATATCCCAAACAGTGTCAATTTATCTTTAGCCAATTTTCCTTGTTTTTTGTTTTGTTGCAATGAATGGTGAAAATGCAGATTGCTGGTTATATGATATACCATACAGTTTATCTTAATGCATTCCTCTCCGATTATTTCATTCTTGATGCTTTTAGGAGATTGTTTTACACCAAATATTATTGATGGGTGAGGTTAATCTAACAATTTTCCCTCATCTCTCTTTCTCAAATGTACAGATGAATATGTGAAAAGACTGAGCCTTATACACAATCAGCTTAAAAGAATTCCAGATCTGGTATCTTTTTACAGTATGTGATTGATTGTTTTTTAGTGTCAGATTTTATACAACATGACATAAGACTAGTAGAGTAAGTGGAAGACATCTACTTAAATTATTCTTTTTTTTTTTTTGGTCTGGCATTATTTGTTTTTGTACTGAAACTACAGTACCTTGTAGCTAACAAATCGGCCACCCTTAAGAAATACATTCTCAAATCTATAAATACACATTTTAAAATACAAAAGATTTACATTCAATACAAAATACAAAACATTTCTTTTACAGTTTTTACCTACACAAAGCTGAAATGCACAGCGAATGCTCCTATATCACGGATAATTACACGCACATTTTCATTAAAAACTATACTGTTGCCCTATAGCTTGTGTAGTTGTAAAGAAGGAAGGCAGTTAACGTCAAAACATTAACCCAAAGGCTCAGTTTTTTCAACTTCAAATATTTTAGTTTATCACACAGTTAATGTTCTGTGTAAAAACAATATATAATGTATATACAATATTTAATATATGTAGACTTCTTATTTTTATATTTTTTATTTACTATATAAAATTTTGAGAGGTCAACTGTTCAAAACAGTTTTTTAATATTTGGAGCCATTGCCTTTTATTTGCTGGACAATTATGTTAGCTGCATTCTACCTGATAGAACTGGTGTAATTTAGACAGGTTTGTGGATTTGTTTGCTTAGATATTGTTAAATTCAGTGCTTAAATTTTCTGTGGGATGCAGGTCAAGGCCTTGTAATAGCCACTATTTCACTTTATTGTCTTTACCAGCCAACTTTGGATGTAAGTTTAGGATCACTGTTCTGCTCAAAGACATTAAGTTGTTACTTTCTG
Source organism: Silurus aristotelis (assembly GCF_946808225.1). Lineage (NCBI taxonomy): Eukaryota > Metazoa > Chordata > Actinopteri > Siluriformes > Siluridae > Silurus > Silurus aristotelis. Next base: position 6,965,461 of record NC_139597.1, on the reverse strand, counting down.
ATGTCTTGAAATTATGCCTTGGTATTTCTTTTTTTCCACCCGATTCCATCTACTCTCTAAAGTTCACCATTCCCTTTTAAAAACAAAACTCTTTTACAACATGCTTCACTGTTGGGGTGGTGTTATTGCTCCTTCTGGAGTAGGGCTGCAGCTATCGATTATTTTAGTAATCGAGTACTAAATATACAAAAGAAAATAAGACAGGTCTCTTAAAATTAACAAGTAATTTGTAAAATTTTTTTGAAGAATTAACATTTGTATCACTGAAACTGCATACAAGGATATCTGCAAAACCGTAACCATTTAGTGCATTTAATTGCCATATTTAAACATACAAATATATACACTTAAAAAAAGTCAATTTCAATATACAAAACGCTAACTGCACTGTACAAAATTTTCTTTATGTTTTAGTTTGAAATTATCCCAAACTTTGGAAACTTTTCGTTTTGTTTGGTCTGAATCTTCTCCTCGCTCCTTGCTGTTTTCTCCCCGTTCCTCTATTTTTTATTCTGCAGTGTCTTCTGTGTTTACCTGTCCAGAGTGCTCCAGTGCATCAGAAATAATGGTCCATGGGGAAACACAGTGCTCTGTGTATAGTTAAATGGACTAAACAAAGCTTTTTTGTATTCGAATTACTTGAGTAACTCGAGAAATCGTTACAACTATATACAACATGTTCAGATTTTTTACTGTTTGAAGTTATGAAAAATGGAGATTTAGTATCTTTTTTAGTAGAGATAAATAAACATTTTATTGAATTTGTATGCAGAAGTGGGTAGATTGCCGTGAGTGGTTTCACCTGTCTTAGAGGAAACACATTCTTTCGTCTTTTCCAATTGATAGCTCTTGTGTTGGATGATGTAGAATAAGATTTTGGAAGAGTAGATTTACTGTCCTCTAAAAAAACTTAATATACAGCCAAGTATGTCTCCAGACCTGAACTCTATTGAGCACCTGTGGGGCATCCTCAAGTGGAAGGTGGAGAAGCGCCATGTGAATAACATCCAGCAGCGCTGTGATGTCATTATGGAGGATTGAGGCAGTGCTAGATAATGCTGGTGCTTACACAAAATATTGACACTTTGGAAACATGCTTTGGACACATGCTCACTTAGGGTGTACTCACTTTTGTTGCTAGTTATTTTGACATTAATGGCTGTATGTTGAGTTATCTGCATAGGACAGTCAATCTGTACTGCTATATAAGCTGCACATTGACTAAAATATATCCATAAAATGTATAAATATAATAAAATGGTTGCTGAAATGTAAGAGGTGTACATAGGTACTAGCTTACTTAAATTAATTAGATACTGTAATTATATTATGTGGTAACGTATTCATACAGAAGATAGATTCTTGTAATTAACTGCATTATCCAAATAACTGCACTGCAAATCTGCACTGGCTGATCAGCTGCATTTAGTGTGAGGAAAATAATGTAGTTTTTTTTTACATTTTTATTTTTCAGTGAACTGTTCATTTGAAAACACATTCTGCTGAAATAGATTTTAGATTTCAGTAGCTTGGGTTTTTTTTTTTTTTAGGTTTCTTCTCCTTTAGCTCTGCACTGTGTCCATGTTTTATGGGTAGGAGGAGGTTCAAGTATTTTTATAGAAATTATCGCCCACTCTAGTACTCCAGGACACAGCCTGCGCGAAGCCACTCTTTCCTACAAAAAAATAACCGAACAAAATAAAATATAAAAATCTCAGTAGGGATAAAAGTTCAGCTGAGATAGATTTTAATTTATGCCAGGTGTTTGAATTTTTAAGTATATAAGTATATTTTTATCTATTATTTCCCATTATATTCTGTATGTATTGTATTTTATATATTTAATGGGGAATATGGAGTGCTTTTCTTTTCTTACCGATTTTATTCTCGCTTTTGCCAACATCATAAGTTGAAATATACATGTTTTTAAATCTGTTTGAATGCTTAAACATGCTATATAATTCTCTCTTTTTGATTTTAACAGTCGCCACAGGTCTAACTCTTCAAGCGCATGCACGTGTATACTGTAGATGCACACTCCCACACATGCTAATTGACCCGATTGCAGAACTGCTGCCATAAGGGCTGCTTTTACGCCTCAGTTCCCATAGTAACTGGATGCTGTTCAATCTCTTCATCAGATGCTTTTATAAAGAACTTCAACAAGTGCAAGCACATACACATATAATTAATATATTTTTAAAAAACTACACTATTTTCTCTGCTCGTGTTAAAGAAAAAAATGTGCTTCAGAGTGATGCAAGAAACTGAAATGCAAAACACAGCATGGTGTCCTTGCTTGATTTTTTTTTTTTTCTTTTTTTTAGTATGCATCCAGTTGCTTATTGTGAATCCAGATGACCATAAATAAATATATCTTTATAGAAAAGACCTTCATGCCAGTAACTAGAAGGTTATTTTTGTAAGCGCTCATTACAATACAGTTCTCTGCTAGAATACGAATATTCATCTATGGGCTTCTGTGATGCATGTGCTTATTCATTTATACACAACTTTATATAAACCTTCTGCATATATGTATGTGGGTATTTTTTTTTTCTTTCAGATCTGTGGGATGGTGTTTACTTGTTGCTTGCACAGACGGATAAGGCTTGACCTTTACTGACCCGATCAGCAGGAGCTTTATGGGTCACCTCAACTGTTTGCTGCCAGTCCACACACTTGTTTATTCATTCCTTTTTTTCTTTTCCTATCATAAACTGCATGAGTATGTTCTCTCTCTAGTATGGTCATACATGAATATGCCTTATTCCTTCTCAGAAATCTCCTTATATATTCTTTCAGTCATTAATGTATTTATTTCCAAGGATCTTGCCTCTGCACTGTAAGTCTCAGCAAGAATCGGTGTAGGTACATGCAGGGTTCCTTTTTACATGCAAAAAAAATGACTTTTTATATCTTACAGTAAGAAAATCTTTGTCCCTTCAAAAAAGAATTTAGAACAATTTTCTCGTGAACACTGTGTATGTTTAAGTCTATACCCTATAATAACTTTGGATTGTATTTTTTCTTAAACTTAATGAATAGAAGTCATATTAAGGTCGTGTGATGCACTGTAAAGTATCTTAGATTTTTTTCACATGAACTATGAATAATCTGTTTAGGTTTTGTTGTAAATTAAAAAAAAAAAAAAAAAAACAACAACTGAGAAGCTATAGAGAAATAACAGGGATTTCGAGATTATAGCATACTCTATTAGCACTCTAAGATGCCTTGCCTAAGAATTCACCCAACTTTTCCCTCATTTTGCAGTGTTACGATGTAAATCTGGAATTTACTTTATGGGGACATTTATTATTTCATTTAAAAATAAACTTACCATTAAAAAATGCATAAATAATCATTTATTCTGACAAACAAAACAAATATTATTTATTTACATAAGTATTCAACCCCCGGGTCAGTACTTTTTACATTCATCATACATTTTAGCCACAGTTCTGTATCAGATCAAGGTCTGGGCTTTGACTTGATCATTTTAACACATTTTGGTTCTTGCTGTTGTGCTACAGTACTCCACTGCAGTATGTTTGAGGCTGTTGGATATTTGGAATGCAAACCTCTGCTCTACTCTGTATATTACAGTATTCTATCTTGCCTTTAGCCCTGAACAGTCTTCTAGTCCTTGTACATGAAACAAGCTACCACCACCAAGCTTCACATTGGTATTTGTAATCTCCAAACAATAAGCAGTGTTGAAATTTGAATTATAAATTGTCCCTCTTCATTCCATTTCATTTTCAGGTTGTAACACTATGAAATGTTGAAAATCCCACATGTGCAAGGCGTGGTATTTTACAAGTAGTATTAAAAGAAAACATATATTTGGATAAAAAGAACTTTTATTTTTACTGGGTGCTTTCTTATCTCAGCTTCGTTGAAAGCTGCTCTGTTTCTGTTATCTTTGCAATGTCATGAACCAGCTTTTTTAAAAATATATATCTCTGTCAGTATATATTTTTTATTTCCTCTAATTCCGACAACAGGCTCTTAATCAGAGCACAGATAACTGATGCATTAACCAACAAGAGTGAACTTTTTTTATTTCTCCCTCCGTTTTTTTTTTTTTAAAAGCGGCCTTTAACACAACCACCTTTCAAACTTTTAAAGGTACAAATCCTTCATAAAGCCATCACTAATTATTAACTGAAATATGTAAAAAAGAGATTCTGCCGCTGGTTAATTTTGGTACTATGGCAACCTCCGAGTTTAATTTGAAAGCAAATGCGTTTTATCTTTGCATTTAAATTTTCAATCATTGATGTTTTAAGCTACTTTACTTTTCATTTGAGTTCTAGATATATTTGTATGTAGATGCATATCGAAGCACTTGGGTGGATTGTGCAAAAATAATATCTGTATGTCTGATGTACTTCTATGATTTATTTTAATGCTTTTGAATTTATCCACTAGATTTAAAACTATATTGTAATATTAAGATGATATCTGCCTAATATTCTATGATGTCTGTAGATGCCATCAATGCCTATATGCCTTTAGACAAATATGTACCTCTTTCAAAGGACTTAATGAAGAAATGCATTATGTAAATGCACTATATACTGTAAGTGTCTATTCTAATTTTTTTTTACTGATTTTTTTTTGGTGGGCTAGAAACCTACGTAGTGTTTATATTAAGGCATTGCCACCTCACAGCTCCAAGTCGCAGATATGCTCCTGAGCTCACGTGACTGTTCTTTCTGTGTCTGTGTTGGTTTCCTTAAGCTTTTTTGGGTTTCTTCACCAAAACAAGTGAAAAGCTGATTTGCTTAAGATAAATTGCCTAAAGAATGTGCATTGGGCAGTGTGATGGATTTCCATCCAGGTGTATTCCAGGGATGCTCCATAACTCTGGTCCAGATAAATCGATACTGAAAGTCAGCGAGTGATTATTTATGTAATGTGCTTTTGCCAGCAGATGGAGACAGAGATCATTTATGCCTACAATTTGCCAATGATTAATATATTTTTATGTTTTTACTAAAGCACTTGCTTTTATCCATTTATTGTTACATTTGCGCTTGTGGAAAAAAAAAAAAGTTATAACACATAATAAACAGTCACCTCCCTCTTCAGTGTCTGTTTTTTCTTTTTTCTTTTAGAGTTAATAAAATTATTTGCCTTGTTATCAACCACAAAGCTCTCCAACCTGGAGACAATCATGCATGAAAAAAAAAATCATTTTACATTTATACACCCTGTATTTTCAGCATAAAGTTTTGCATTTAGCTGGGGTTACAGTAAAAACAATCAGGAAAGTTGAAAAAGGGGAAGTAGTCCTATAACAGATTTGAGGGAAAAAAATGTTTATTCTTATATCTATTAAAAGATAATTACTTATTTCCAATTTTTAATCCTATAATGCTCTTGAAATCCCAATTCCGGTTGATCAGCAAGTGATGATTATTTTTCCCTAAGAGCAGCTCTGATGATAGTGCAGTGTGCTGATTCTAATATCCTCTAGTTTTAGTAACAGCTACAGCACAAGTATGACAGGGACAGTACATAAACTAATGCTTAAAAGGTGCATAAGTCTTCAGTGTTAGCAGAGACATAAAATACATTATCTCTAAAATGAAACAGGTAGGGTGATGTCAGAGGTGACTGTTAATTGTTTGCCTTAAGAGTATTTTCCAGAAGTGAAAATGTAACTATGAAGAGATAAAAAATACAGTGTCATTCTTCAGTAGAAATTCATAGGCAATCATTGTGTTGATATAAAAAAAACATATACATTTTGGGTTAATAATGAACCACACCATCCTATTTCTGATCATTTTTTAATAACAGCATTCTTGAAGTGTTTTATTCTTTATGTAATGTATAGAACATGATTCATGTACATGTAGGTGGATGCGCCAAACTGCCTCCCACTGCAAACTGTCTTTATACAGTGAATTATCATAGGTGACAGTTCCTTCTCCACATTATGTGAAAGGAAGACCTGTAGGATGTGAAATTCCAAAGATACATTGCAAGTAAAATAAACAATGTGCTTCACTAAACATGCTACAGGATGTTGTTTCGAGTATACTGATCTTTGGAGGAGGATGTTGTCCAAATGGCTGTGAGTTGTTATTCAAAGTCCAAAATATCAAACACACACACACACACACACACACACACATATATATATATATATATATATATATATATATATATATATATATATATATATATATATATATATATATATATATATATATATACAGTATATATATCTCATCTTCTTTCGGCTTCTCCCATTAGGGGTCGCCACAGCGTCTCCATACCCCTCTGTCCTCTACATCTGCCTCTATCAACCCAACTACCTGCATGTCTTCCCTCACCACGTCCATAAACCTCCTCCTTGGCCGTCCTCTTTTCCTCCTTCCGGGTGGCCTTATCCTCAGCATTCTCCAACCGATATCTGCACATGTCCAAACCATCTCAATCTCGCCTCTCTCACCTTGTCTCTAAAACGTCCTACATGCACTCTTCCTCTAATAAACTCATTCCTAATCCTGTCCATCGTTGTCACTCTAAACGAAAACCTCAACATCTTCAGCTCTGCTACCTCCAGCTCCACCTCCTGTCTTTTAATCAATGCCACTTTTTTTTTTTTATCAATAAACTTTTCCTTTCACTCTTGCCGATACTCTTCTATCACAAATCACTCCTGCTATCACTCTTCCACACCCACTCCACACTCCACCCACACACCCACGCCTGTACTCTTTTCTTCACTTCTCTAACACACTCTACATTCCTTTGCACTGTTGACCCAGGTACCTGAACCTATCCACCTTCTCCACCTCTTCTCCCTGCAACCGCACCACCCCACTCACACACATGTATTCTGTCTTATTCCGACTTTCATTTCCCCTCTCTCCAGTGCATACCTCTACCTCACCACAAATCACAATATCATATATATATATATATATATATATATATATATATATATATATATATATATATATATATATATATATATATATATATAAAACATACACTGTATATCATGTCATAGATCAGATTTCCACAAAGCCAAAAGTGCAAGTGATCAGACTCCTGTAACATAGACTCAGCGACCCCTAACTCCGGTCCTGCATTATATCCTGCATAAATATGCCAGACAGTTTTAGGATGGGATCAAAACATGAAAGATGTTGCCTTTGAGATAGCAAAAGCTCTGCATGTGAGAGGGCCCAGAGCCAGAGCTGGTCATTGCAGCAGCATAAATCTGCCCCTGTATTACTGTCAGCGTGTGGACATGTGTCAGAAACACGCAGTCCCTCTGAGAGATCAAGTACTCCAGATGTTGGTTTCCCAGGTCAGCCTTGCTCAGGAAGTCTGCCAAACTGCCAAACTTGTTCTCAAGCAACTCTGAAGACAAAGTAATGTGCAGCTTACTTATTTCTTGGTTTAAGCAGGGTTATTGCTTAATCATTGAAACTTTAATACTGTTTACAATATGGACTGAAATGTGTTTGGGAAAAAGGAAATACCATAGCCTTAAATTACAAAGTGACAACACCACATTTTAAATGTTTTAGTCAATTAATTAGCAAGAAATGCTGCTTAGAAGATCCTTTTTTTCCCCCACTTTTTTTTTCACTACATTTTTGTAATTATCTGATACTCAAGAGGAGCTTTACTTTTGTAAAACTAAGTTTTTCATCATTCTTTCCCTTTTAAGATTTTTGTTGTCAATGATATAACAAACAAGATAACGTAAACACTTAGCACATTAGCTTTACAGATTCTTTGGTACTATAATAAAATGTTGTCCTAATAAAATTGTCCCAAGTAGCTCAAAATCAAATAAAGTCTTCAAATTCTTGTAGGAATTTGAGTTTTACTTTCCATCTCTCTAATTCTAAAATATTTCCATGATAATATTTCCATATTTTGAATTAAGGAAATGTAAAACATGTACGTGAGTTGCATTTGAGGCAAAAGTGAGCAGAGATCAGCAAGTATGTTTGCATGGTGTGGAGCTAATTTCCAAATCATGTTGTGATGTAGTGCACTTCTGCTCCTGATGAAAGCGCTGTGGACTTCATGCACCTCAATTAGGTGTCTTAGATAGGTTATCAGATATGATGATGAGTCTTGAGTACAGAGATGTTTTTTTTGTCTTTGTAGTTCACCAAACACTAGCAGATGTTGAAACATTGAAAAATAGTATCTGTTTGCCTTAAAGGAGGTGTTTGGTATTTTACAGCCTTCTGCCGCCTGTCAGGTGAAATATAATCATAAAGAAAACACCCAACAGAACCTCTGTTTCTCTGCTAAAACATCTGCTGCATTTGAATAAAGTTTGAAAGCTTGAAATAAAAAATAAATTAAATAAAAATCTTTCCCATATCAGAATTCCTATTTAGAAAGTCTGGAGGTTTTCCCAACCCACATTTTGGCACATGATATCATGTCAGCCTGACAGCTAACATAACCAACTCTAAACTGATATCACTTCAGCACCCACTTTTAGTAGGATGTATTTTAAATACGTCAATACTGATATATTACTTGGGGAAATCTATAACATGCATCATACAGTTTACTGTTTTGAGAAGTATACATAATAAAATAATGATTGCTTATGCTAGCTGGTTAGCTTGTTACTTACAGCAGGCTTTTCCATGTAGGAGTCTGAGCTTTACTTTCCATCTCTCTAACTTGAACATATGTCAATTATAATATTAAGATATTCTGAATTAAGGAAATGTAAAACTTATGTACTTTATGCGAGTTGCATTTGAGGCAAAAGTGGGTAGAGATTAGCAGGTATGTTTGCATTGTGTGGAGCTAATTTCCAAATCATAAAAATGTTTTTATGGCATTTTTTAAAAATAGTTTGTTAATGTTTTTATTATTATTATTATTATTATTATTATTATTATTATTATTATTATTATTATTATTCTTTTTTTTTTTATGTGTATCGGTGTTTAAGGTGTAAGGGCTGTGAGAAAAGTAATGCAAAAATAAACTGAAGTATGATTAAAGAGCATTAAACATTTTTGCCTTTTCTTTCTTTCTTTTTTAAGGAACATTGCAAAAAAAAATTAAAAAAATGAATAAGACTGTATGGACTGAATGTAGTGTAGAAATAGCCAAATGCTGTATTAATCCTAACCTTTGGCTGACCTTTGAATGGCAACCATTTTTCTCCCCTGATCTCCCAAAGATAAACAAACAGACTTGACTTGCAAGTAACAGGTGCTGCACTACTTGAGCCACAAAATGATTTAGGCTTACGCATTGTTTGATTTCTTCATGCTTTGTTAATCCCGGATTTTATTTTAGCTTAAAAAATAACAGTACAGTAAAACTCTCTGATGCTTATAAAATCACAATATTAATCATTGCTATATAAACATGACAGGATCTTTTTTCTGGAAAATTTGGGATTGTTTAGAGGACTAATAAATTGTAAGTTAAGAACATTTTTTTTGTATCTTGCACAGACAAGGAAAAGAAAGTAAATACGCATGTTCATTGTCATACAGTAGCGACATGCTGTCTTCTGTTAAAATGAATTTGATAGACGTTTAAGCTATTTTCGGTGAGCAAGCTGACCCTCCCACGATAGACTATAAAGAGAAAGATTGTAGCATTGCCAGTTGTTTTGAAGTTAGCTGATGGTAATGGTAGCCGCTATACACTGTGCTAACAGCAGAGAAGCCAAATAATATATATTTTAATATATGATTTTTGGCACAGAGGAGAGAAAAAATTAAAGAAAAACAAAGCAGTGACTGTAAACCTAAATATTTAACTTAACAGAATAATAATTAATTGAATCAAAGCAGTTTATATATGAATGGAAATTAGAATTGTATTGTTTTTTTTGTATCCTAGAACGATTTACATTGATAATTTTAGACAAATACCAGGCCATTGTTGTCTATGGGGCAGTAAAATTGAGAGTAGTTTTGATGTATTAGAGTATATGTGAGTCATATATGGATTTGAGTGATTTGTGCATTGCCTTTTTGGGCTCTTGCATTTCAGCCTGCTAGTGTAGAGGTAATAGTTACATTTATTTGTGAGAAGCAAAAAATAAAAAGGCTAAGGAATGTAAGTTAAGGTCAGCGGTTAATGGAATTCTCTTCTGGCAGTTGTGGTGAGTGGTGGCGTCAGAAAGACCGGCAGTCGATGCTGAACCTTCTTCAGTGCCTTCTCTGTTTTTCATTTTGACTTGTTCTTTGTCATAAATGTTTTTCCCCCCCATCTTTTTATCCCGAAGTAAGAACTGCAGATGATTCGGGACGTTACTGCCCAGGGGAAGTTTGGGTATGGGTCTTTTTGTATTGAACTTCGGCTGACACTAAGCTATGCATACGATTACACACACACAGAGATCACTTCAACACCCTACCACAGTCATGCTCAGCATTGCAAGGCCTTTATATGGTCGGACACACACACATGCCTCGCATTACAGCTGGCGTCTTCACTTCACTGCTACTATAAGAGGAAAAACCATGTGTGTGGAAATGAGGCTTTGGAAATTCATTATAATTCGTTTTTATTCTGCGGTGAATTTAATGTATGTGCTTAAATTATTGAAGGTTAAAAACTAATACAAAATGGCTGATCTTTTGGGCAGCTCTGAAGAAATCCAGCAGAGGGCAATGTTGACCCAAAGTCATTCATGTGAAGTACATTATAGTGAATAGTGATGGCATCCGTGACTATTAGTGGTGTAAGTAATATGGTTACTTCATATTTTTTTGAGCAGGAAAGTATTTTAGATTTACAAAATAAAACCTTAACAACTCTGTACTGATCATTTTCACCACTCAAGAAAAAAAGGGGGAAAAAATGGAAATATTTTTGCTATTAGTGACGAAAGGCCCTCATGGCCGTGGAGAGAGGGATAAATAATTAACGATAAATAATTGGACAGATTAAAGAGAAGGAAGAGAAAGAAAAACAGATGTGGGGGGCCAGATCACATGGGCGTTGAGACAAATCACCATGACGACAAGCCTTTAAATCCATGCATGTGAGCTTCATGCCAAATTCTGCTCCAAAGTATCTAAGAATAAATATGCCTTTCTGCATAATTCCTCTACAGGAATTTAAAAGATAAAGCTTTGGTATTATCTTGGAAAGTGACATCTTAAAAACTATTTCAGATATCATCCTGATTACTAATATTTAAAATATTTTTTAATACTGTTATGTAGTATTATCACTAATAATTATCACTATTATTATGCATATTAAAGGCCAGTTATGATAATTATAAAACTATATATTATTGGTCCAGTAGACAAATATGTGGTGCTTGTTGACTCTCAGTACATATAATTAATTATGTAAAATCGTTGCATTTCTAAATAATACCAGCTCTAGTAAATGGGCTAAAATACTTCTTGTGATTTAAAAATAGGAATTGTACTGTTTACATTTTCCACACGTGTTTCCACTGGTACACACTTTTTCCCTCTTTTTTCTATAAAGATGTATATAGATTCAAACCCTTTTAATATTTTAAAGGAAGTGACATTAATAAACTTTCTTATGTTTTAATGGTAAAAAATAAACAATTAAAAATTTTGTTCTTTTTAAAAGGTAAAACTACATTTTAATTATTATGGTCATATTTTTCATATAAGAGATTGGTATAGAAACAATTTATTTACTTATTTTTATTTTATTATTATCTTTTTTTACTTTATTTATTTATTTATTTACACCTGCAGGAAAAAGTAAGTAAAAACATGAACAAACTTATCGAGCAGCAATTCTATGTTATTGAATGTAACAATAACTAGTATAAAAGTATGACTTTTTTTTTTATTAAAAACAGATGGTTGGGAAATAAGAGGAATAAAAAACATAAAAAAGCTGTTAATAGAAAATGATCTTCTTCTGTCTGTTCTCTTCCTCACTAAAATCCTATACACCCTTTTTCATCATGTTTTTGTGAAGTAACATGTCATCACATTTTATTGTCAGGATAACAGCTCTGTAAGGTGAGTATGAATCCCTAACTGCTTATTTCAGCAAGTCAATAGGGGAGAATCAGTTACAGCAACATTTTACTGCAATACCAAGAAAATAATATAATACCAAGAGAAACTTGCCTGATTAGAGTTGATGTTAAAGTTATACAGCAAAATTCATTTCAAGAAAATACCAATTAAATTTTTTTTTAAAAATCAGGGTTTTTATTTTTTAGGTCTGAATAGGTGAGAAGGGTAGGGGAGAGGGTTTCAGCAATGCCTGCATAACTGTATGTGAATAATGGTTTCAGCCTTTTCACTTTGGAGTCAATTGTTAAACCACTGACATCTTGAAGAGAGTGAGAGAGAGAGAGAGAGAGAGAGAGAGAGAGAGAGAGAGAGAGAGAGAGAGAGAGGCAGCAATACTATACAATCTTATAGCCTTTTCCTCTTTCACAAGATTAAATCGTTTTATTTAAAAAAAACATATCGAGACAGTGTGAAAGAAAGACAGAGAGCGAGCGAGAGGGAGATGGGAAAGCTGTGACAGGGTCCAAGGTGAGAACAAACCTGGAAAAACTGCCATCCTGCCAAACTTTTTTTTTCAATCTGAGGTTTTTAGAGAGCAGCTATTCTGTATCATCAGGAGCATCTCTCATACAGTCTCACAGTTCCTCTAGCATTGATAGTGACAGATAAATAAAACACTGTTCTGACCCCTCATTTATTAGGAGATGAGATGGTACTGCTGTTGCTATGGACACGCTGTTGCTAAAGGATTTAGCCATTCATTTTTGCCTTCTAAAAACTAATGGAGGTTTTGAGGCTACATATTGACATGTAAGTTATATTCATTCATCTCATTTCATCTCATTTATGTTGAATTAATTTCTGAATAGACCTGCCGCAAAAGCCTACATGAAAAAAAATCGCTATTTTTATTTTTGCCGCGCAATTAAGGGCAGAGCGGTGATTATTCCTGCTCAGCTTGCAGAAATACAGGTCTTATATTTCTTTAATTACCAACTGAACTACTCGCTGTAGTAGTTTCATCTTGCGCCTAAAATAAAGTCTCGTAATCCAGCACAAGCTGCCTTAAACTTAGCATCAAGGAAAATTGCGGTGGCATTTGAAACCGTTTCTCATCCAAAGGTCACAATCTTTTGCTTTAAGCCCTCAACCAATGACATCTATGTATTAAATTTTGGGTGTTTGCCAGAGAGGTCATCAGATGTTATACAAGCAGCTATAGGTCAGTGTTAAAGAAACGAATCCCAATTATGCTTCGATTCAACTTCAGCATCCAAGTGCAATGCGAGACTGCCCTCGAACCCCCTCCTTCACACTCCAACAGTTTCACACAGTTCCCGGCATGACGGTATTCAATGGAGTGTTTGTACAGTGATGTCAGATTGTTTGAGCGTCAAATGCTCTCTCGTTTTGTTCCTGTTTATAAGATATCAAATGTTAGAGCACAAACGGTTCTGTTGCTCGTTATTTATATCTCAGCAGTGCGCAATGCTGTTATGCACAAATAAACGCACACACACGCATTCAATTTGTTTGATTGAGTCTTTTTTTTCTTCCTCTCATGCGGTTGCTGTCTTGTCACACAGAGTTGCAATTCTCTGCTTTGTGCTGGTCGGTATCCATGCTTCCTCTGTCTGCATTTGACTGCAGGAATGACCGCCTTCATAATACCCCTCATATTTTCCCACTCATACCCCTGCTGCTGTATGTATGAAAAATGGACTGTCTTTCTGGCTCGCTCTCACTTGCGCACACACACACACACAAGTCCTCAAAACCTGCCATCCTGTAGTCCAGTGGGGCATGAGCCAGCAGCCCCAGAAAAAAATCTGTTTGGCCTCATGGAGATTAATGTGTAGAAAGAGTGGGATGACATTTATGGGGGTAGCAGAAACAGAAAGAGAGAGGGCACATGGGTACTACAGTCTATCAATTCATAGCCTCTTCTCCATGGAACTCTCGGAGGAGTAAGACGAGATGCTTTGCTGTGGTGTCGGAAATAACTTCCCTTTTGTTCCAGTGCAAGTCTGCGGTCAATAATATCGACGAGGAACTTCGAGAGGGAATCAACCGTTAACGTCAGCGTAATCGAGTTATTCGTCTTTTTAACCGCTTGTATCGCATCCATGTCACACACTTAATTGGCTCAGCATCCGATATTTCCTATAGTCTGCATATCCTTTCTCCTGTTTAATAAAGTGAGGGGCCTCCAATTATAAGCCAGCCTTTTCAGGAAGATAAATAGGAGCAGGCTGTGTGAAAGGCCACTTGTTTGGTGTGTGCAGTCCTGGGGTGATGGGGGTTATCAGTGCAAGCTAAATTACAATAATTATATGCTAATTAAAGGAGTTCATAATGTCCAATGTCCAATGTTCACAGTTGGGCCCCTTTTATAAAGGCGCTCAGAGAGGTGGACTAATGCAGTTATAGATAACTCACAATGCAAAGGAAAATTCCAAATACTCCCAGTCCTATGGTTTGTTTGCCAAAAAACCTGGCCATGGTGAAACTTTGGCACCTGAGGAAATGTAATAACATAAGCAAGCTAGCAAACAAAGCAGCAATACAAAAATTAGCAATACAAACAAACGGGAATAAACAGGTTTCAGATCTTTTAGTATATTGTGCTTATATACATGACATAATTGAAAATTCTTGTCCAGCAGGCTTCTAAGAATAAAAAAAGGAAAACAAAATACTAGTGCTAACATGAAGCCTGCTTGTCCAGGACACTCATGGCAAGTAAATAATATGTATTTATTATTTTTTATTACTTTTTTAATATTCTAATCACTTTCTGGTGAAGAGAGACACTTGAACATGCAAACTTCTCATATGGGATATTTGCACCTTATAAAACCTTTGCAAAATGTGTCAGATTAAAATTGCTTCACAAAGAATTAAAAATTAAGAATAAAAAAATAGTTTCCCAGCTATTCAGGTTCATTTGCCTGTTCTGCCCTTACAGACAACTTCCATGAAGTGATGCCAGTAATCCACACTATTCTGTGAACCTCCTGTCGGTGCAAATCAGTAACCTATACAGAATATAATGCACCTCAATGGCTATCAGTCTTGGACTGGTTTCCTCTGCAGCACTGGAATTCATTAAGGTATAAAAGAACAAGCTGATCCCACATCAGCCGTAGCCCGCTTTAGAAGGTTTCATGCAAACAATCCCAGAGGACATTTCTGAAGTATATTGCTTAGCTTTTGGAAGCAACTGTTGCAGGAAATGTTCTGTTCTTTATTGTTGCCTTGAGTGCCTTGATAGTCATGTGCTGCACATATCAGATTGATAGGATTTTTCCTATTCAGAATATTTTTGGCATTGTGCCTTGAATAGTTTTTTTTTTAAATCATCCACAAATTATACATATTTTCCCACAGATTCTGCGACACCAAACTAGTTACACTTCACTTTACATTTATGGTGAGGAGCAGAGTAGCTTGAAATCTTTTAAGAGCAAGAAATTATGGGAAATACTAATACATGTCAACTTCCCCAGTCTGTTAAACCAGCATCCCCCTCCCTTATTCATTTGGGACGTGTGCAGACCTCATAAACTGGTGCATGTTGTAAATATTCAGAAAGATCTTGATAAATAGGGACTTAAAACTCTCGGGCAGATGTTATGACCAAGAACGGATGGTCACTTTGACTGGGCGAAGACAGAAAGTCGATATTGATTTGGTTCTGGCAGAAAAGGACACCTTGCACAGGGACCGTACTGGAGCATAGATGCGCTCTTGTTTCATTTGACAGTTGGGGGTTGTCAGGTTTTTAGTCCTGTCCAGACCTTGTTCAGGTTGTAAAGGGAGAGAAAGGAGATCCATGGGGGCTGGAGCAGAGACATTTGGACAGGCTGTGCTGCTTAATAAGGCCACAGGGAGGTGGAGACATGAGGCATCGCTCATACACTTGCAGCACGCTGGCAAGAAATAACAAGCACCTTGACATCCACATAGCTGTTAAAGTGATGCATAGCTTTTATTTAAATAAAAATGCTGTTTTATTTACTATTTGCATTTAAAATCATACTATAATAATATAGTACTATAATACTAGACAAACTACCTATACATATTTTGCACACACACAGAGATACTTCTTTACATTAGAAATTGGCATTGACCCAATCTTCCTCTGCAGGACTTTGCACATGCCATTCTATGATGGCACACTCCATGGCACATTGCACACTCCACACTTTATACATGCACACAAATTACTTTTTTTTTATTACATATAGGTTTTTTTTTGTTTTTCATATTTTCTTAAATTATATGACAGTCTGCTTGGAGGAATCACAGTGTGGGAATTTCATTGTATGATATATCAGACTGAAGATATGACAATAAAGTCATGATTCAAGATTACAAGATTTTTATTTGTCACAAACAGTTATATGCAGGATACAACTTGCATGGAAATTATTTTAGTTATTTATAGTTATTATTAGTTATTAATTATTGTTATAGTATCTAATATTAAGTTCTTTATCAGTCATGTGAAAAACAATAGCGTTTGTATGCTGTACTATATATACTGCATGATCTTTATTATCTCATCATGTATAACACAACAATACAACATTAATAATTATTAATTTTCAGCCATACACCAATCTTGTCTTGGTTTTGAACATACTTTTTTGAGAAACGCAAAAACAAAAAAAATCGAATTCAGAAGCTGCAAGTACACTTTTATAATGCATTTCTTATCACAGTCTGTTCAGTGCCGCCGTGTCAGCACCCTCATCTATAAACAGCTGTTTTACAAAGCTGCTATTTGCTTTCTCCAGGCTTGCTATTGTCTCAGTATTTAGTTGATCTTTAATTTTGTTTTCCTTGGTGTGCATGAGTCTTGGTCATTAAACAAATGGTCTTCCCTACTTTTTTTTTTAAATAGATTTATATGTTTAAGGCAATTTAAAATTCAATATGACCAAAAAGCATGCTTTGATTGAATGTGAGTCATGGGTTATTTCGAAGATAACAGCTGTAGGAAATGTATAGGATGAGACATCTTATACATTTGAATGAGATGTTTCTCCCATTCAGTATGCAAATAGTATTAATAAATGTGATTAACATTGAAATTACTGAAGCCATTTTGTCCTGCGTACCTAAAGTACCATAGGCAGCAAAAAATTCATACTCCATAGTTGTTTTCACAAGCTATTTCTCATAATATAAGCACACAACAGATGTCTTCCTCAGCATTGGTGTGTAGGAATTAGACGGGCGCTATGCTAATGAAATGCCATTATCTGAGCGAGTGTGTGAGGCAGGAGAACTGTGGCTTTCTGAGTGCTTCACTTTAGCGCTTGTCAGATGCACTCATGCTGTCACTTTCCATCCAATTTCACACACATAATGGTAGGAGGGTGCTTAATAACAGGCAAACACTTTAAAATCATTTTGCTCTTTTATTTTCTCCAGGGATTTCTCCATGGACACAGGACATAAGGAGGTCATACTCATTACACCAAATCACTGTGTTTAAAGGAATACTCAACCATTTTTAACCTAATCTCTACCCATTACATATGAAGCATAATGTTATACATCAAACAAGAATTCTGATATATTACACTGCACTAATAAATGAAAAAAAATATATTTTTAATGAAAACTAAAAAGGATAGCTGTTGGTACAAAATGTTTGAAATATGTAATTATATGTCACAAAAAATTATAAGAAAGCACAATTACTGTGTACTGTACACATATAAAGCTTAAATTTCACAAGTAGTGTAGTTATTAGCTTATGAATGATCGAAATCAATCAGAAGTATCAATCAATATAGATGCTGTTGATAAAGATTACATAGAAAAAATAGTATTTTAACAACACACTTTACATATAGCCCATTGTTCATTAAGACATGTTTTTAAACATCCTTTTGCAAGGCAGACTAAAAACTCATCTAAACTTATAAGGACG